>NC_091132.1:10875000-11087500 GCF_040183065.1 Periplaneta americana | reverse complement strand
GTCAATCAGGTACTATCATCGTGTGGTAGATGAAAGAAACTCACTGTCCGATATTACCCGATGTCCGATACTAACCGACTCTCCCCTAAAATCTTAGAAATATACAGGGTGATTCACGAGGATTTACCGTCACTCACGGACCTTACTTCCGAAGACATTCTGAGCAAAAAATGTCATATAAACATGTGTCCTAATCTCAATAATGTTAGAATTACACTAATTTAAAGTTGTTTGTAAAATATGTTTATTCTTTAGTTTTAAAGGTAATAGTAATATGCGTTACAAGAGCGGTATGTTGAAGTTTTCATGTTCGAGGAAAAGTTTGAAAAAGCGAAATGTAGTTGAGCTTTTTTAATTTCCGAGAATTGAAAGAAAACATACCGCTCGTGTATCGTACATTATTTTGTGCGAAGATCGTTTATTACATACCTAAAAGAGGAATTTCTAATTAGTTACAATGAAATCTCCATCTTGGTTTCTGTTCAATGACGGCAAATTTGCAAAACAAAAATATCAATCTTCAACATTGTTGCTTTAAAATGTTTTCTGTGTTTACTATACTCCAGCAGGCCGTGATATACGTCTGTCTTTTTTTTTTCCCCCAGTCTATGATGGGTCTGAAATCTTGTTGATTTTTTCACGGCTTACTTAATGTTACTTGCATCACGAATGCAGTAACTTTAGTGTAGTTGTAGAGTTTACTTAATTTTTGCAAATATTTAAAAACAATAATTAACAGTGCAATTTAGGTCAAATTGCAGTGGTAAGTTTCCAATTTATAATTATTGCTATATTGAACGTCTCTAAAAATAATATGTTAAAAGCCTAAAGCAGTAAAATGAATATGTCACTTAAGCGGTAAGAAGAGGGAAATTGTTATGTGTGTTCGGTTGGGAATACTGAATATGGAATTTTAGACTTACCGCGGGTTGGTTTTGTGCGGAAACCAAGCAAATACGCACGATCTCGCACTAAAGAATATTACAGATAAGTTATAGAATGACTATTCAGGAGTATCATTTCTTTAATTGGCTAGTATTTTGAAGCTAAAAATTTGTTGTGAATTCCATGGTTGCTTTGTACAGATTTTTTTTTATTCTTAACTACAAAATTACATTTTCTTACGTATTTATCACAACTTACTTACAAATGGCTTTTAAGGAACCCGAAGGTTCATTGCCGCCCTCACATAAGCCCGCCATCAGTCCCTATCTTGTGCAAGATTAATCCAGTCTCTATCATCATATCCCACCTCCTTCAAATCCATTTTAATATTATCCTCCCATCTACGTCTCGGCCTCCCCAAAGGTCTTTTTCCCTCCGGTCTCCCAACTAACAGTCTATATGCATTTCTGGATTCGCCCATACGTGCTACATACCCTGCATATCTCAAACGTCTGGATTTAATGTTCCTAATTATGTCAGGTGAAGAATACAATGCGTGCAGTTCTGTGTTGTGTAACTTTCTCCATTCTCCTGTAACTTCATCCCGCTTAGCCCCAAATATTTTCCTAAGCACCTTATTCTCAAACACCCTTAACCTATGTTCCTCTCTCAAATTGAGAGTCCAAGTTTCACAACCATACAGAACAACCGGTAATATAACTGTTTTATAAATTCTAACTTTCAGATTTTTTGACAGCAGACTAGATGATAAAAGCTTCTCAACCGAATAATAACAGGCATTTCCCATATTTATTCTGCGTTTAATTTCCTCTTGAGTGTCATTTGTATTTGTTACTGTTGCTCCAAGATATTTGAATTTTTCCACCCCTTCGAAGGATAAATCTCCAATTTTTATATTTCCATTTCGTATAATATTCTGGTCACGAGACATAATCATATACTTTGTCTTTTCGGGATTTACTTCCAAACCGATCGCTTTACTTGCTTCCAGTAAAATTCCCGTGTTTTCCCTAATCGTTTGTGGATTTTCTCCTAACATATTCACGTCATTCGCATAGACAAGAAGCTGATGTAACCCGTTCAATTCCAAGCCCTGCCTGTTATCCTGAACACTGTTACAAATCACGCCACTCTTGTAAATTTTTAAGAGTGTACATTAGAATGCGTAATTAAACTGCAATCAAGTTCCTAAAGTCGTATAATTTGTAACAATTTTTATAAGTGCGTAAGAATGATGTCATTTTTAGTTAAAAATTGAAAAACAATATCTGTACAAAGCAATTAACAACATATCTTTAGCTTCAGAAAACTAGCCAATTAAAGAAATGATACTCCTGAATAGTTCATTCTCTATTTGTAACAATTTTTACCCTTGAAACAAAATAAAAAAGATGTTTTACTAACAATTTCAATTTAGTGTAACTCTGAAAATACAAAAGGTTGGATAAAAAGTAATGGCAACAATTCGATAATTCTTACATGGCTTTATTCACAGGGGTACAACATTTAAGTACCTTCTATATAGTCGTCTCCCTTATTTATCACCTTTTGCCAAATGTTTAGAAGGCGTCGTACACCATCAGCGCGTCCATGTTTGTTATGTTCCGTATTGACCGCCCTATAGTACGAATAAGTTCATCTCTGGTATTGCACCGGGTCCCTCACAGTGGTTCTTTCACTTTGGCGAAGAGACAATAATCTCATGGACTCATCGGGTGAATACGGTGGATGTTACAGAATCTTCCATTGCCAGTGGCGCAAAAGGTCCTTGACAGCAGCAGCGGTGTGACTCCTTGCATTGTCATGAAGAATGATGGGATTCTGTACCACCAAGTGTCGTCGTTTTCTCCTGAGCGCTAGACGAAGGCGGTGGTGCTTCACGCAGTCTCTGATAACATTCTTGTGCACTACGACCTCGTGCCACTTCAATTTTGATGCAGGAATGTTGCTCCAGTTTTGTAAACATGATCTTAGGGCACTCGCACTGTCCCTATGAAAGTCAACGTTCTACACACTGCAGTAGATTGACAGAGTACTGTCGCCGCTGGCTGCACTAACTCATCTAACAGTCCGTGTTCATGTCCACACTGCTGGCAGCTCTCGAACGCACCATCGTCATGTAGATTACATAAAACTAGTACAAATTTTTCTGTCATGGGGATGAAATTATAAAATAAGCTTCCCAGTCAATATTATAAGTTACCAACCAATAGTTTCAAAGCTAGATTTTATAATTGGCTTTTAATTAATCCTTTCTACTCTGTAGATGAGTTTCTTAACATAAATTCACACGAAATTGTTTTTTAATAAGTAAATAAAGTTATTTAGATTGGTTACGATCATTTTTCTGTTGCTGAGTTTTTCAACACAAATGTGTATGAAATTGTATTTTAATAAATAAGTTTAATTGCAATTTAGTTAGTTTTTTTCAATTTAAAAGTTTCAAATAATTTCATGTTTTCATTGTATTACTTAAATTTTACTGTTTCTATTATTAGTGTTTTTTTAAATGTATTTATATGTTTTTTCAATGTATTCTGACGAAGCCTAAAACTGTATGTATAATGGCCAAATAAATTGAATTGAATTGAATTGACAGCAATGTTGCCATAACTTCTTATCCAACCCTTGTATTGAGATTAGGACAAATGTTTATATAAGATTTTTTTGCTCAGAATGTCTTCGGAAATAAGCCCGTAAGTGACGGTAAATCCTACTTAAATATGCATTAAAAATAATAAGCTATGGAACGGTTTAGTGCACTTTTAACGATTCAGTTGTCTAATTACGCTTTTACTTTTAAAAAATCTGATAATAAATAAATCTATGAAATACATTCAATTGTGTTGTGTTGATGAAACTGCTTTTGTTGTAGTTTAAATGACAATAAGTTTATTAGGTTTTTCCACGTTTTCTTTTGAAAAGGAACGGCTTCTTAAGGTAAGCACTCACTTACCGGAAAAAATTCGTTCGTTGCTTTGCATTTTTATTATTAATAGTATTGCTCACTTGTCCGCATTTCCGAATTAATCATCAAATAGAGTTGTAATTAACCGCTAGAGCGCATTACTTCATTGTAGTGTTCTCAACTGAATCTGGAAATAAAATGAATACCTCTGTATCTTAACCTATCAAGGACATATCTGGTTAATTTATTTTCCCAATCTCATCCCATGGTATGTTCTTTCTCCATATTACATTGCTATAATTCTAATATCATAAACTCATAATGTTGGACTTAATAAAATAAGCTTCGTGCCATCAATTTCATTTAGGCATATACCTTCAATATTACCGCGATTAGAGTCCTTGCAATCGATATATATTCTTTATTTCGATCTTGAGCCGTATGGAAATCCGTTCATAATTCTCTGGCCAGAATTCTGATCGGAATCCGGTCATGCAGTTAGTGGCGATACGGCCAAGTGGGCGATGCTCCATTTAAAATAGTGTTAGGAGAAAATCCACAAACGATTAGGGAAAACACGGGAATTTTACTGGAAGCAAGTAAAGAGATAGGTTTGGAAGTAAATCCCGAAAAGACAAAGTAACTTATATGATTATGTCTCGTGACCAGAATATTGTACGAAATGGAAATATAAAAATTGGAAATTTATCTTTTGAAGAGGTGGAGAAGTTCAAATATCTTTGAGCAACAGTAACAAATATAAATGATATTCGGGAGGAAATTAAACACAGAATAAATATGGGAAATGCATGTTATTATTCGGTTGAGAAGCTCTTATCATCCAGTCTGCTGTCAAAAAAATCTGAAAGAATTTATAAAACAGTTATATTACCGGTTGTTCTTTATGGTTGTGAAACTTGGACTCTCACTTTGAGAGAGGAACATAGGTTAAGGGTGTTTGAGAATAAGGTGCTTAGGAAAATATTTGGGGCTAAGAGGGATGAAGTTACAGGAGAATGGAGAAAGTTACACAACACAGAACTGCACGCATTGTATTCTTCACCTGACATAATTAGGAACATTAAATCCAGACGTTTGAGATATGCAGGGCATGTAGCACGTATGGGCGAATCCAGAAATGCATATAGAGTGCTAGTTGGGAGGCCGGAGGGAAAAAGACCTTTGGGAAGGCCAAGACGTAGATGGGATATGATGATAGAGACTGGATTAATCTTGCTCAGGATAGGGACCAATGGCGGGCTTATGTGAGGGCGGCAATGAACCTCCGGGTTCCTTAAAAGCCAGTAAGTAAGCAAGTAAGTAAGCAAAGAATAAAAATCCGAACGCGCCGTACGGATCCGTTCCGGTAAATGAGCGCCTACCTTTAGTTAATAAAAGCCTGTATGCTGAAAATGAACATTCAACATCGGACAAAGGATGTAACTGGGACAAACTTAAATAAAGGATCCTTGTAAGATCCTCAGTACCCTACTTAGCCGAGTTCATCTGTGCCCTCAACACAGATGCCACTTTCTGCAAATAACTTAGACCACTATTTTTGTGACGACACTGTAATTAATTTTTTTTAGAAAATGTCCCTATCCTCCTTTCAAGGTCTCCTCTGCATCTTCAACTACTGCCAAGGAGTCAAGGAGAGGCAGACCCCTGTCTCCAGTTTTTTAATGGCCTTGGGCAAAAGAGAGTATCCTAGACTAGACGGCATTTCGGAAGGCGGTTAGCTTCTATATGCGCCGTAGCATTTCTGGTATGTGACGTCACAAGCTTGTACAGTAGAACCAATCAGAATCAGTCTATAACAAGCACTTCCCGAGTTCGTTTGTTTACGTGCGAGTGTTTCAATACATTGAAACTAACATTTACTGTGTGTATCTAAGGTAAATAAATGGAAGAAGAGACTGTAAAAAGACAAGTATTACACAAACAGGCGCAGAAAATAGTGTTTAAGGTGTATAATTATTTTAGAAACGTTAACGAGCAGTACGCTGCCGGCCATCTTGATGCTGGCTACAACGTTGCCAACATGCAAGAAACGACTGCAGAAGCATGTGGTGTGGGATTGAGAACCGTGCAAAGAATATTGTTAGTGAAGGAAAGAGGGTTTGTTTGGTGTCATGCTTACAGTAATCAACGGCTAAGGTCATTATTGTCTTTTGATAATTTAAATTCTCTCCTGCGCTATTTGTATTGCACGTGCTCGTGAAGTACGATGTGGCAATGTTGTACGCTGCCTTGCTCTCTCTATCTGTCTCTCTCGACGCAAACGCTAGCAGACAACCGCCTTCCGAATTGCCGTCGACTCTAGTAGCCTAGTATGCTGGAAATTCTAGGCTCTCTGCAAACCAGGTAAACCAACGCTCTGCCCCCTATAGGTATTTGCTGGAACTCAAGACAATGCTATCCGTAGTAGTCTGTTTCTTAACTGTGAATAAGCAGTTTCTTTCTTCTTCGTTGGGGCTGGCACAAATTAAACACATAACAATCAGACACATTAGAATGTTTGGCCATTCCCATGAGTAATTAATTCTTCGAACGTCGCTGTGGCAATCATCCTTGTCACGTCAAGAAACATTGTAAAGTTTCATCGTAAAAAATGTGTGGAAAACATAAAAGAATGGCTAAATAGGCTATTAATTATATTCAATACTAAATTAAAATAGAACAAAAGTGAAACATTTGTTCTGAGCTGGGACTAAATTCGGAATGTCGCTCCATATGCAGAGGAAATATATTGCATATTCTTAATTAATCATTTCTCTTATCATATCATATTCTCCATTTGTAAATTGAAACAAAACTAAAACATTCAAAATAACACAACTGTAGTTCCATTCTCAGAACTGGGTGAAGTATTCTACGTGCTAGTGTATAGGATAGGCCTACCTGAAACAGCGCAGATTTTTTTTCTTTTGTACTTTTGCAAGAATCCTACCGCCAGTCTTGGGGTCTAATGATTGTTTTTTATTCATAATGGTTTCCCAAGCAAGCTAAATAACACTGATTTAAAAAAAAAACTTTTTGTCTCCTACTGAGGAAATTTCAAGTGTTCTACACTGAAAGTGATGCGCTGATTCCAGATCTGTAATAAGATTTATCATAGCACTTCAGGTTTTTGAGTTATGGGACTGTAACATCAATTCTAAATCTTACTATTCATTACATACTTGTAGACTACCATAAAGTCAGAGATATAAATTGAGCTTAGTTTATAATATATCCTTTGTAAAATGTTATTTTATATTATTTTAAATATATTTATAAGGAGATATATACACTTACAATATGTAGTAAGCACTAAAAACTCTGTTAAAAGTGCTTGAGACCTTTGCTTTTCCGCATGTGGTTGATCGCTGTAGGAACCAGCAGAAATCACCCATCATGCTCGGACCGTATTGATCCTGGTACCTGAATTCTATCGTTGATATGTCCTGATGGAACCTCTCACCATGTTCGTCACTTACAGCGCCGAGATTTGGTGGAAAAAAGTCACGGTGTGAATGAAGAAAGTGCATTTTTAAAGACATGCAACAATTCAGATTCTGAAATGCTCTAAGAATGTTATATACTAGCTCAGCATAATTATCAGCTCGATAATTTCCTAAAAACCTATTTGACACTAGTACAAATGTTTCTCAAGCTTCGAGTTCCAAAACACTCAGTTTTGACCTGAACGTAGTGTCACACATCATAATTAAAAATTAAAAATATTATTATTTTAAAACTGTGACGTGACAGAAAAAACGGACTTCAGATCTGTAATCAGCACACTCAAATCAGGGTTGATATACTTGTTTTTGTTCAGTAGCAAAATCACAATAAAAAAATAAAATGGATCTAAATGTAGGGTAAACTAGGGTCTCTTGGACAGTCGGGCATGTTGGACACTCTGTACTTTAACGTGTTACTACGCCACTTGTGGGCACCACATTCTGCTAGAAGTCAATGACGGAAGTAGCCCCACTCGTGCCCACTTCCGTCATTGACTTCTAGCTGAATGTGGTGCCTACAAGTGGCGTGGTAACACGTTAAAGTACGGAGTGTCCAACATGCCCGACTGTCCAACAGACCCTAGTTTACTCTATTAAAAATGTCAAAATTAAAAATGTTATTATTTTAAAATTGTGACGTTATAGGAAAAAACGGACTTCAGATCTGTAATCAGCACATTCAAATTGTTTTGTTCAATAATAAAATCACAATAAAATAAATAAAATGGATCTAAATGTATTAAAATATAAAACTTAAACATTAGAAATGTTTTTATTTTAAAATTGTGACGTGATAGAGAAAACGGACTTCATCTCTGTAATCAGCACACTCGAATTAGGGTTGGTACTTTTTTTTTTTTTTCAGTAGCAAAATCACTGTAGACCAGTGTATTTAATTACTCAATATGATGGATATATAATTTTACAAATGATTTGTCACATTTGTGTGACATAAATATAGCGACAAATATAAATTGTGCAAGAATCCTACCGTCAGCCTTGGGAACTAATGATTGTTTTTTATTCATAATGATTTCTAAAGTACTCTAAATAATGAATTACTCAATATGATGGATATATAATTTTACAAATGATTTGTCACATTTGTGTGACATAAATGTAGTGACAAATATAAATAGTAGCCAGTAATATCCAGTGTTGTGTTGCGCAAGTGAATGAAATGTTGTAGGCTACTGTGCAATACGATATGAAACTATAAGAAAGGCATGTGCCATCGTTATCGATTCAACACTTTAACCAAATCATTTATCAAAGTAAAGAATTATTATCGCCCATGATTACACCTTACACCTGTTACAACAAGTTTTACTTTCTTATAGGCCTAATATGAAATGTAGTCCACACCTGTGGAGTAACGGTCAGCGCGTCTGGCCACGAAACCAGGAAACCAGGTGGCCCGGGTTCGAATCCGGTCGGGGCAAGTTACCTGGCTGAGGTTTTTTCCGGGTTTTCCCTCAACCCAATACGAACAAATGCTGGGTAACTTTCAGTGCTGGACCCCGGACTCGTTTCACCGGCATTATCACCTTGAATTCATTCAGACGCTAAATAACGTAGATGTTGATACAGCGTCGTAAAATAACCCAATAAAAAATATATGAAATGTAGAAAAAAGAACTGTAATGTTCCAAAAAATCTACTTCCAGATTTTCACGGAGATGGCCATGTGTCTGTAGGCCATGTGTCCAGTAATCTCTCCCGAACTATCGGACGGAATTCTTTCTTTCTTTCTTTCTTTCTTTCTTTCTTTCTTTCTTTCTTTCTTTCTTTCGTAATCATTATCTACGAGACTATTTCTCCGGTAACATAGCGCTGAATTAAAGCAGTTTTAGCTAGCAAATTAATAGATCGTTATTTTTTTAATAAGGCTACTACACAATGACGATATATTTAAAGCCGTTTATGTAGTTTTTTTACACATCAAATGACGTCATATGTTGAAACTGACATTTTATTTTAAAAAATTATTATTACACTATGTAAATAGTACTAAGTTTTATCCGCTTTTGTTACATATTGTCAAAGTTCATGACATTCATACAAATTTAATATCGTAATGAGATTAGCCACTTCACCACGCTAGTGTCATAGAGTGAAGCACACGTTGAAATGGATGAAAAGTAATTTATTTATTGTACTGAATTACTACACATTTTAATGTGGAAAGCTTTTCTGCGTACCACTTGAGAAAAATTATATCACAAATTACAACATTGCCACTTATGGAGTTGCGTCGATGCACATGCAATTCATTCGTTAGCTAAAGAGCTTCAATTGTTTATTCTTTACCAAGGTAATGTTTCTAATACAACATTGATCAAATGTAATGCGCAACACATCACTGTTATACAGGGACATCTTTTTATTTTTACTTCAATTTTTATTGTACCTGAGTTTTTTAATGTACTTCACTCCCACCCCTTCTACTAAGGAAGTTCCAACTCCGCACAGAACCAAGACCGCAGATAGTAAGCACTACTGAGTTACTGAGTGTAGTACGTTCCAGAAATATGTTCGCGTTTTCCAGTGACGAAAGAGCTTTCAATATTGAATCATATTTTCGCACAGGTACTGTCCGTTTGCCTACGTCGCATCCCGATTTCCCCCACCTGTTTCTGCTCGCCCCTCCGTAATAGCTGGGCTGTCTTAGCTCTTTTCTGAAAACATTAATTTCTCTTAGGAATTGGAAGTTTACGTAATATTATACAGCTGTTTAATTTAACTTAAATAAAAGGGCCTCGTTAAGTAATTAACTGTCACGTGATTTCCTCCCTTTCTACAATCCTGCGGCATAACCACTTGGGCGGACAGTAGATAGCATGTCTGAGTAATTTTATATTTTCGGGTCGGGCAGAAGTGAAGATTGAATTTACAGTACGTAGAGTAGGTACAGAATTATTTCAACATGAGTTACTAGTACGAAGGACGAAACTGGCAATTGGAATTAGATGCAATAGTCTATAGTGCGATAATATGCACAAAAGAACTGAAGCCTGTATCGAAATGAACGGCCACCATTTTCAAAACTGTGTTTAAATATTCATATTATGATTATTTTTCAATTTAACTTCTTTCTCTATATTGTACGCTAATGTGCTGTAGACAGTATAATATACACTGCATAATGAATACATTCGCATGGATAACTCACTTCGTGAGTAAAAACACATATTCTTAATACAGTACTGTACTTTGATTAAAGAAAAACCTAATGAAAATTATCAAACTCAAAATCGCGATATTTCCTAATTTACGTAAATGGATGAACTACTTTTCTTCCTTCCTATACCTAGTAGAGTGATTTGTTGTTTTACGCCAGTATCATCGAACTCCAGTCTTGGAGGAGGGAGCAAGCGGTGTTTCCGGTTCTCTAAAGGTATAGACAGGTTAATATTAAAAATGTTAGTAAAAATAAAATGATGTCCCTGTATTTGCGGATACATCTTCATTTCTTTTATTTTTTCACAAATTACTTACGTGTATTGCAGCAATTCCTGAAACTACAGAATTCATCAAATGGAATTCGCAACATAAGCTGATTGTGTTGGCGGATCTGTGGTCCGTCCCAGGCATCTATGGAGCAGAAAGACGAAACAAGACCTCTGCGCAAGTGATATGTGGGAGGGCTAGGGCCAATGACTGCTCTGAGGGGAGGCATTGCTTGAACGAACCGAGCAATCGTTTGCAGGAGGGAATAATTTCTATCTGAACTCTACTCTACCTTCTACCACGAGCATCTTAACCCTTAGCGGACTCGAGCTGATGCTGCCCGCAATACAATCCGGCACAGATAGACTCCACCCCCATATGCGCGAAGTTATTCCACAGATTCCTGGGACGGACCATATCTTCTCTTCTTTTTATAGGCCTATTTTGAGAGGTCATGTGCATTGCAGCATTTCCTGATAGAAGCGACCTAGCCATCCGGGATGTCCGTCTTTTTATATGTTAGGTAATCCCAACAATAACGATGACATATTAATTAATAAATGAATATTGTATTTAGATGTTTATTTATTTGAGTGATTTATATGTTTATACAAGGGGGGGGGCCTGTTGCCTCCGTGGTCTGTTGATCAGCATGCTGGCTTCCAGATCTGGAGGTCCCGGGTTCGATTCCCGGGCTTGGCTCTCGGTGAATTTTTCTTGAAGAAGAGAAATTGCCTGGATGGAAATTTGTATGAATGTGAGTGTGCCGGGTTAATATTAATTAGCCAATCATAAAAAAATATAAAATACAATATATCAGGACTGCCGCTGGGCAGTAACCTGAACACAAGTTTCAGCGTCACATTGTTGACAAGTAAAGGCTCATTCACAATGAAAATTAAACATAACGTAAGTGTTAACTTAAGAATATAAACGTTACGGTAAAATCAAGAAGTCATATCATCATTCACGATGGGAACATAAACATAACAGCAAACATACTTGGTAACCATGGAAACATAACAACGACGCCATTTCCTCATATTCTGTCGTATACTTCAGCGCTCCACGATTGTGTTCTGTTTGCAAATCACGTAAGCATAAGCATGAAAGTTTTGAGTTTGCAAACTTTCATGTTAATCTCTTACAGTAATATTTATGTCAATGCTTAAGTGAACCATTGTGAATGATCCCATTTGGTAGCCTAGGCGCAAACGTCTGTGTTTATGTTACGGTTATGTTTAATTTTCATTGTGACTGAGCCTTAACTCTATCTGTTAGAACAACCATGAAGCACTAATAGATGCTATAGAGTTAAAGAAAAAAACGGAGAGGACCGTGTTAAAAACAGTTGCTGTATATATGTCATTTCTACATCAGATGGACCTTGAAAATATTCACTTTTTCAACACATAAGCTTAGGCCGTGTCTCAAAGCTGAAGTTTATAATACACACTAGTGACTTGCAACTAGCTGAATAGTAAACTGAACATGTAGAAGCTTTGAATCACGGCCTTCTTCATGGACTATTTTTTTAAAACTATGACATCACGGTGCAGCAATGAATTAAGAAGGCAGTGTCCTAATACAGTTTCATTACGAATTATGTGGAAAAGATAAGGGCCTAAAATATTACAATATTTATAAAATGTAAAGAAGGTACTGGAATACCAATGTGAATATTGAATCTTACCGTATTGTTTTACTTTTTACTTCCAAAGCATCTTCAGATTTCATAGCTCCAATAATTGTTGACGAAGCATCCATGTTTGTTTAGTGTACAAGTCATCAATCAAGCAAGTATTTTCGTTTACTAGTTACTATGGGCTTGATTACTATGCACTGTGTAGATTTTGATAATGACTTCTGACGTCACATCCGGCTATTTAGCCAACTATCTAGTTCACTTCAGCTGTAAATGTAGCTTTTTAAGACACGGCCTTAATATTCAGCTTAATTTTGGTTTAATAAAAAATTATTATCTTACACAAATGGAGGCGACTAATAAATACGGGGAGTATCAAAACGGAAATAGTTAAATAAACATAGTTTAGTCTAATAAAGTAGACTACTTAACTGTGATATTAATTTCCAAATAAATCCAATTCCCTGTATTTAGTTTAGCAGGTTATTTTACGACGCTTTATCAACATCTCAGGTTATTTAGCGTCTGAATGAGGTGAAGGTGATAATGCCGGTGAAATGAGTCCGGGGTCCAACACCGAAAGTTACCCAGCATTTGCTCATATTGGGTTGAGGGAAAACACCGGAAAAAAAAAACTCAACCAGGTAACTTGCCCCGACCGGGAATCGAACCCGGGCCACCTGGTTTCGCGACTAGACGCGCTAACCGTTACTCCACAGGTGTGGGCCAATTCCCTGTAATGACATATTTTTCATTACAATATATTTCAAACTTTTTTCTAGATTTATTGTGGGAATACACATTTTCAAGAACCAAATTAGGCCTAAGCTTACCAAACAAGTGGTTTTTAGCATGGCCCCTCTCCATATGAAGGGTACACGGGAAAACCGATCAAGGTCCATCAAATTCGAAATTGAGTTAATAATGGTATCTTATAGTGGAAAGGAAGTACTACTATCATGTGGTCTAGCTAGTAATAAGAAATCATCGTTCTTGACATTCCACTACGTCAATTTCTATTAAATACACACATAACAAAGTACTAAGTGCTTAAACTTTAAAATTCGTTTTCTCGAAACTTTCTAAAATGGACCTTGATCGTTATTCCCGTGTACCCTTCATATACTTATGGGCATTTTTCAAAGATATTTGATCAATTTTGTCCACACTCAGTATCTATGAGTAAATTTATCCGGGAATGATCCATATGAAATATAAATAAAGCGGTGTATCGACCGCGCGGAGGTATAATGTACACGGTCTACTGGCAGGTGTTGCCCGATATCTGTAAATAAGTGGAAAAGTCGTCTCTAATCGCGGTACGGCATTGATCCAACCAAATGCTGCTACAGTTTTAAAGTAAGAATTCATAACTATATTCTGTGAAATAAAAATTTCTTCGTTTACATGTTGCTACATTTTACGAAATAAGTCAACGACAGCAAGCAAGAGAATATACAATCAAAAACCTATAAAGAGATGTCTTATATTACTATTCACTACTAACATAATTTTAAACATCCCCTGTACTTCACTAATCACTACACATTAATTGCACTCATTACTCGGTCACTAAACCTCACTAAACTGTCTCTGTAGCTCACTGCACTTTCACTATAAAACACTGCACTTACATTACTGTGCACTGCGCACTCACTAACACTCACTCACTTTCACTGTGAATACACAGAGTAATTCACGACCAATGACCCACGCTTTAGGAATAAAATGTCACATGAACAAGGGTTCTATTATCATTAGTTTGAAAGCTTGGCGTATTATGTAAAAATCCAAACGTCATACTGTGAATCACGCTTTGGAGTTGATTGCATCGTAATGCAGACATTGGAGCGTAAGCTAAACGGCGAGTTGCGATGTGATGTGAAGTACGAGGGAAGGGGAAAATAGGTCTGCCAGTATTGTAGAGTCTTAGAAAGATACTATACACGTCCCAGAAAAAAAGACAGCGCGCATGATAAGAGGACGAGCGATCTGGTTCACAAGAGAACGACTGTACATGCTGCTACGCTCATCAGAGAGAGAGCCGTGCAGAGGTATGGAATGCTTCCCGCGCTATTCACATCCGTGCGGCATTTCAAAATCTGCTTCCAAACTGAGGTAGCCTACTTATGTTCATTTTATGATCGATACGTACTGAATTGAATTGAAAGAGGTGAATTGGGAGGACAAATTTAAAAGGTACGCAAACGCGTCCTTGCAAGGGGTTCGGGGTTGCAAGAAACTAAATATGTGAGCTCCAAGCCTGTTGGCCACTAATCTCACTCCGGGTTATGTTGCTTCGCTGAAGGAGCTTAGAAAATTTTGAAAGGGGAAAACCGAAAATGGACGTAACCTCTTAGATACGTACTTACCTACAAATGGCTTTTAAGGAAGCCGGAGGTTCTTTGCCGCTCTCACAAAAGCCTGTCAACGGTTCCTATTCTGAGCAAGATTAATTAATAGTCCCTACAGTATTTTTAATTAATGTTTCCATGTATTTTAAGTGAATAATTCTTAGTATTGATATTTTCGCAGGATTCAGTCAGCTGTAGCCCTAACTCCTTAATGGTTGACAATACGAGTATAATCAATATCGTATATATTTTTGGATTGGTGTTCGAAATATAATACCGTACATCAGCCAGCTTCGGCTCTAAGTAGCTAAGATTTCCTTTAATTTAATCTTACATTCTTCAAGAATAACATAGAGTACTGTATTAGCTATATGCTCGAAGATGTTTAACTATGAAGTTCTAGCCTACATCTGCCTTGTGAAAATTTTACTAGGCCTAAATGGACTTAAGGGGAGAGGATGATATTTTTGATGAAAAATGACTAAATTTTCAAAAAAATATATTCTTTAAAATACTTGTAATATGTGTGGATCGCCATTTTTAAACTTCCTGCATTATGGATTTTTAAATCACTCGCCCACTTTTACTGTTGTTTCCGGTAAATTAAATTTTCATTTTTTTTTCTTTAAAATACACTTTGATATGTGTGGAATGCATTGCATAACATTTTGTGGGTATTTGTGCCCTTATCGGATGTTGATACATCATTTTTAAACTTCCTGCGCTATGGATTTTTAAATCACACGCCCGCTTTTATCGGTTTCCAGTAACTTCATTTTTTTTTTTTTGCTACATTGCCAGACAAAAATGGATATAATTTCTGAGCTATTAAAGATACATGCATGAAATTTAGAACACACAATCTTTAGACTATTAGGAAACTTTTCTCTGTAACAGAATTTTGTTAATTGATTTCATTTTAAAAATAGCTCCGTTTGTTTGCAAGAAAGGAAATCATAAAATTGTTACTAAATTTTAATTGTTTATTTTACAAACGTAGGGACTAATATCAAAATTCTGTTACAGACAGTTTGTAGAACATACTTTTGCAAATACATTGCAAAAACTGTTTGAATCTATCTTAAAAACGGTTTAGATATATCGGTTTTAGTACAATCCTGCATTGGGTATATTTTTTTTTCAAATTTGGGCCCCTAAATAATTTTTTAAAAATATTTTTATTTGGTTGAGTTGCCACAGCTATGAGCTCTCTACGCACAAAAAAATTAATAATTTACACCAAATAGGAAAAAAGTTAAAAAAAAACTATCCTCTTCCTTTAACTCGTTTTTCCCATATACGGTAATCTTCAAATACTATTTCAGATGTTATAAATTAATATCATTTTTGAAAAGTGCTTTTTTCTTCAGATCTCCATAAAATTAAATGAAGTTTTAATGTCTTTAGGCCTACATGAACTCTCTGCTTGTTTTTAGGTCCTCTCTCCATTCCTCACAAGCAACTCACATATTAGTTAACACGCTGTATTATATAAATATGTATTGTTACACAGTACGCCTATATAACTAACATAAAGACGGCTGGCTTACCTTTAACAGCCCAGACTAAACACAGGATGAGCCACACCGCCTGCCTGCCAGTTTTGGTTTTATGCCATTCCCGCCTCCAGATAGCAGACTACTGCATGTAACAGTTCCAATCCTTGATAGAAAAGAAAGAAATAATTTCGTTAGCGACTGGACATTAATACAGCTGTAATATTTAGAACAGCGGTCGACAAACGTGACGTCATAAGAAATACAGCCCGCAAAAAACAGCAACGGTGAAGATGGAAGGGGGGAAGTATAGGAGGAGAAGTCGCACAACACGTCTTCACCATTGCAAGTTTTGCGTGCGTAGAGACGGATAGTAAACATGCCCAAACTAAGCAAATGTCATGTCATTATAATTATACTGTGTTTGTTCATTTCTTTTCCATTTTTGTATGATTTTATTTTTTTTTGTGCGAGATCGTGCATATTTGCTTATTTTCCGCACAGAACCAATACGCGGTAAGTGTGAAATACCACATTCAGTATTCCCAACGTAACACACATAACAATTTCCCTCTTCTTACCGCTTAAGCACGACATTCATTTTACTGCTTTAGGCTTTTAACATATTATTTTTAGAGACGTTTAACATAGTAATAATTATAAATCGCAAACTTACCACTGCAATTTCACCTAAATTGCAATGTTAATTATTGCTTTTAAATATTTGCAAAAATTAAGTAAAGTCTACTACTCCACGAAACTTATTGCATTCCTGATACAAGTAGCATTAAGGAAACCTTGAAAAAATCAACAAGATTCCAGATGCGGATGTTATTACTGCAATATGTTATATAAATAATATTGTTGAAATATTAAAATGATAAATAAATCATTACATAACCTTACCGTTTGTTTTAAGTTCGCATTGATAGACTGGGGGAAAAAAAAGACAGACGTATATCACGGCCTGCTGGAGTATAGTAAACACAGAAAACATTTTAAAGCAACAATGTTGAAGAAAGATATTTTGGTGTTCCGAAGTTGCCGTCATTCAACAGAAACCAACATGGAGATTTCATTGCAACTAATTAGAAATTCGTCTTTCAGGTATGTAATAAACGATCTTCGCACAAAGTAATGTACGATACACGAGCGGTATGTTTGTTTTCATGTTCTCGGAAATTAAAAAAGCTCAACTACGTTTCGCTTTTTCAACCTTTTCCTCGACCATGAAAACGTCAACATACCGCTCTTGTAACGCATATTACTATTTTCTGATATTTTATACACAATTTTAACATTAAGATGGATGTGTAATTAGCTCATTAAAATTAGGAGTCAAACTGCATGTAGAAAATTTTAACTGAGCAACGAGATGTTCGTCTGTCATACGCGAAATTCTTTCTGATTTTACAACTGATCCTGTCGTGTTTACTTGAACACTGCATAACTTTGAATGAACAAGCTATGGGGAGGGAGATCATGTCTTACCTCTCCACCCTGCTTGTGTGCTAAGGAGTTGACTCGCGAGTCAAGGAATACCGATCACTGATTTAGAATATTACATAAAGCTTTATTTTACTAAAAATCAATGCAATAATAATGTGGCCTAATTGCAGTAAACGACAAAAGAGTTGCAAATGTTTTCATGTGTAACAGGTCTTATGGATGACGGTTCAAGAAAATCAAGTATATACACTACACGGCAGTATCATCGGTAACATGATGACAGAAGTGAATTGTTACAAAACGCATTAAATAATTATGTAATCAGAAGCAATTTTCTGCTTTCTACTTGCCGACGTGCCAAGTCAGATTATTTCATTTTATTATGGTGACAAATAAGAGAAACTTCGACAGTGTGTATAGTGCATTGTATTTTAGAACAGTTCAGCCACAATAAAATTATTAATTTTGAATTAGTTTTTTTAACGATGCCTAACGAAGAATGTGCCAGAATTGTACTGCTTAAGCAGTAGTTGAAGAATTAAAGGGAGATTAACTACCCTATATCACCAATGTTCTATTAATGATCCATTATCTCAGGAATTAGTCACAATATGTTACTGAAATTTTTAAAGGATAAATATACAATATTTCTAAGAAAACTGACGCTGATCAAGAAATATAAGTTGTAAAAAAATATCTGAATCTTCAAAACAATGTTGACTTTATTTTGTTTTTTTTATGCGAATTCCCCATTTTCTCACCAACTGTAGACTAAATGATAGAAGGATGAAAATTTTAAACACATATCGATAACAATACATTAATGAATCTGATGGACATTAAGTGACGTATGTCTATTAATTTGACAAACAAATATTTCACATACAAGAAACAAAACGAAATCAATATTACAAAACAAAATCCATTTTTACAATTTGTATTTCTTGATAAATGTACGTCAGTTTGCTTAGAAATTTTGTCTTTATCCTGTAAAAATTTCAGTACGATATCTTCGTTAGTTGCTGAGATACTGAGTCATTAAATAAGCAAATTTAACATTGGCGGTATAGGGCAGTTGATCTTCCCCTAATAACTGAAGCTGTCTCAATATTCTCACATATAACAGAAAAACCGCCAATAATAGTAAATTGCTTAACATAAAGTACTTTTTTTGTCTATCTTAACAGTGCATATTTTGTTATTTTAGTTCATATATCCTGGTTTTTGAGTGCATACATATTTTGCCGTTTTGTAGTGCATATGAAGCGGCCCCTAGTAATGAAATATGAACACTCAAACATCACGTGCCTCCATAAAAAAATTACTGTAAAATACTCAAAGAGTTCAGTTATTCAGAGCAATAGCACCTACTATTCCTCTTTCACCTGTGTCAGTGTTAACCGGATGGGGAACGGGGTTTGATGCGGCCTATGGTTAGCATCTGAGAACTTAAAGCAGTCAAAGAGGCGGTTAAATCGTTAGACTCGACTTGAGTTATGTTCCCTCTGTTGAGAATAGGCTACTGACAAGCAGTATGAAGCGAAGTCTAATCTGAGTTTTGTTCCTAACAGAGTAGGAGAAAAGCTAAAGGAAAAAGTACATTATTTTGTGCGAGATCGTGCGTATTTGCTTGTTTTCCGCACAGAACCAATACGCGGTAAGTGTGAAATACCACATTCAGTATTCCCAACGTAACACACATAACAATTTCCCTCTTCTTACCGCTTAAGCGCGACATTCATTTTACTGCTTTAGGCTTTTAACATATTATTTTTAGAGACGTTTAACATAGTAATAATTATAAATTGGAAACTTACCACTGCAATTTCACCTAAATTGCACTGTTAATTATTGTTTTTAAATATTTGCAAAAATTAAGTAAAGTCTACTACTCCACGAAACTTATTGCATTCCTGATACAAATAACATTAAGGAAGCCGTGAAAAAATCAACAAGATTCCAGATGCCGATGTTATTACTGCAATATGTTATATAAATAATATTGTTAAAATATTAAAATGAAAAATAAATCATAACATAACCTTACCGTTTGTTTTAAGTTCGCATTTATAGACTGGGGGGCAAAAAAAGACAGACGTATATCACGGCCTGCTGGGGTATAGTAAACACAGAAAACATTTTATAGCAACAATGTTGAAGAAAGATATTTTGGTGTTCCGAAGTTGGCGTCATTAAACAGAAACCAACATGGAGATTTCATTGCAACTAATTAGAAATTCGTCTTTCAGGTATGTAATAAACGACCTTCGCACAAAATAATGTACGATACACGAGCGGTATGTTTGTTTTCATGTTCTCGGAAATTAAAAAAGCTCAACTACGTTTCGCTTTTTCAATCTTTTCCTCGACCATGAAAACGTCAACATACCGCTCTTGTAACGTATATTACTATTAAAGAATCCTGAATGTCAACAGATGTGCGATTCTCGAAGAAAAATCCTTCATCGCACCCAAAGTCATTGGTTGTGAACTGGAACTCTCCGCTGATTTTATGCAAAGGAAACGCCTCTGCTTCAATATTTATGGAATAGCCTAATAAGTTCATACTCATTGGCATTCGTACTGTTACAGGAAACATAATTTCTCCACATTTATTAGTGAATAATTATTGGCACTTTTTAAGAGCATATTTCCACGTATATTTAGTAGTTTTTTTTTTAGGAAATGAACTTTCGGGCCCTAATCATAATCATAATCATAATCATCATCATCATCATCATCAGCATCATCAGCAGCAGCAGCACCAATGGCCATGGTTTCTTCTCCAACTTTCTCTATATTTTGCTAAGGACCCCAATTCAATTTATCCATGAGTTTTGTGTTTAATGAATCCATCTTCTAATTTGAGTTTTAACATTTCTTTCGCTTTTCTACCCTCAGTTGGTGCAGTTGAAATTCTCTTGATCTGTAAACGATCATGTGACCTTTTTACATATTATATGTGGTCCACGTTAATCGTTGTACTTTTATATAAACCTAAATTACAATAATCGCCTCTTTGCAGCTATAGTTCGTAGAGCTGCTTGTATCTAATTCCTCCTCTAATTGAATACACAGTTCATACTGTTTTCTTTGAGGTATAGAACATAGCGATTTAGCTATGTATAAAAACAATGAAGAAATAACTTCATTGGGCCATGTTTAGAAATCAACACACTTTGACAATTTGTAAAACAGGAGAATATAATTCATAGTTACTGAGTCAAAATCTGATATTCTCTTGTTTTACTAATTGTCAATGATATCATTAAAAGATCTCTGACTTCTTGTGGCATCCCGTCTCTTTTGGAACTACCAGGTATTAGTCGCGCGGATGGTAAACGGCCCGATGGTCTCACCTTAATTCCATGGTCTAGAACTCTAGAGGAAAATCTTCAATTTGGGACTCCACTTGCGTTAACACTCTAGCTCCATCTCACTTGCCGAATACCTCCAGACGCGCAGCATCTGCTGCTGAATTGGCCGTGAAGAAGAAAGTCAATAAATATGCTCATCTTTCAGACAATTATATCTTTGTCCCCTTTGCTGTGGAGACCTTCGGTCCTTGGAGTCATGACGCTAAAGTTTTGGTATCTCAAATGGCCAAATTCTGATCTCCATTACCGGTGATCGTCGTTGCACTATTTATTTGCGTCAACGTTTAAGTATTGCAATTCAACGCAGATGCAATGAGCGTTTTGGGTACTCTTCCCGAGAACAGCCCTTTGGATGAACTCTTTCTCTTGTAAAATTTATTTAGTATAACGTAGATAGATATTTTTAGAAGTAATTAATTTTTTCATTACAAAATAATATTTTATACAAAAAAAAAAATTACATTAGGCCTATATTATATCATACACATTGTCAAAGCCTGCTAATCTCTAACCATGATCCACTGATTAAGTTATTTATTCATTGTTTTTATGCATAGAACTCTCATGGAAATGTTAAATCCCTATGTCTATACGCAGGAAAACATACGGTAAGTTATATTCCATTCATTTTGTATAAGATACATATATGTTATATCTCTTCGCCGCATTTTGCATTAGTAGGCCTACATAATTTGATAAGATAGATCCTACTAACGCTAGAAAATTAAATTGATACCTACAGAACTATACGAGAAGCAAGATGAAGAAACTATAGAAGGCCTGTGCACGAAAGGAACCGCTCCCGACGAAGCTGATACTCAGGAGTTGCAGACCATATAAAGCACATGTAATGACATAAAATGAGTCCTTATAATATGATCAGCAGTTTTATGATCGCAATAAATGCACTGCTGTGATCACCAGGGGCGGCTTATAAAGACCTTCAACAGTATAGCAGTACAACAAAATTGGAATGTTTCGCACACGGCATCCATCGTCTTGCGTTGCTCTTGTTGCTTGTCTGTGCTTTGTGCCATAACCGAAATCACTAATATGATTTTTTTTCTTCAATCTGTCTTAATATGACTATATAAGATATATATATATATATACATATATATGTTAAGGTTGTTAAGGAATAATGTACCTAACAAGGTATTGTTTACAATATTTCATAGCCATATACAAAGTCATTTAAATTATGGTATTATTCTTTGGGGTCACCATACTTCTGCTCAAGCTCTTTTCATATTACAAAAGAAAGCTTTAAGATTAATTTATGGAGTACCAAATACGACTCACTGTAAACCTCTTTTTATAAGGTCACAAATCTTGACATTGCCGTCTATGTATGTATTGGCCTGTCTTCTTTACATTCGGAATAACATTAATAATTACATAGGATGTACTTCTGTTCATAAATATACTTACTTACTTACTTACTGGCTTTTAAGGAACTCTGAGGTTCATTGCCGCCCTCACATAAGCCCGCCATTGGTCCCTATCCTGAGCAAGAGTAATCCAGTCTCTACCATCATATCCTACCTCCCTCAAATCCATTTTAATATTATCTTCCCACCTCCCTCAAATCCATTTTAATATTATCTTCCCATTTACGTCTCGGCCTCCCCAAAGGTCTTTTTCCCTCCGGCCTCCCAACTAACACTCTATATGCATTTCTGGATTCGCCCATACGTGCTACATGTCCTGCCCATCTCAAACGTCTGGATTTTATGTTCCTAATTATGTCAGGTGAAGTATACAATGCGTGCAGCTCTGCGTTGTGTAACTTTCTCCATTCTCCTGTAACTTCATCCCTCTTAGCCCCAAATATTTTCCTAAGAACCTTATTCTCAAACACCCTTAATCTCTGTTCCTCTCTCAGAGTGAGAGTCCAAGTTTCACAACCATACAGAACAACCGGTAATATAACTGTTTTATAAATTCTAACTTTCAGACTTTTTACAAGAAATAATACAAATTTATATATTGACAAATGTAAATGCAGTATTACTCAAAATAGTTTTCTATTCTTTGCTTTTAAATTATTTAATAGTCTACCTGTTGATATAAGGAATCTTCCATTCCGAGTTTTTAGGAAACGAATTAGGACTAAGTTATATTATTGGCAAATCCATTGTATAATGTCGATGAGTTTTTTAATATTCATGTATCTTAATTTGTATCCATTGTATGATATCATGTATTTTAAATTGTATATGACGATGCCATACATGTTCCACATTTTTTGCAAAATAAAGTATCTATCTATCTAATGGATTATTCCACAGGTCTGCTATTATAGAGTTGATAGTATCTATGGTCACAGAATAAGTTTCTGGAAACTGATATGCATAGCAACTAATTATTTCTGCTTTCGGCGTTATTGCATCTAAGGATATCTCCCCTTAAATCTTAAGCACTTGTCCATTCTACGGAGCCAGTCAACAAAGCACTGCACCCACTTTTATAGAGGCATTTAAGACACCAGCTTCTTGAAGGCCTCGATCGCAGCTCCAGCGCAATTTCTCCTTGATAGGAACAAGAAGAAGTCGCATGGTACCAGCTCAGGACTGTAGGGTGATTGAACCATTAATTTCACACCTGAAGTGACCAAATGTCCGCTGTCTGTTCTGCACTTTAGGGCGATGCATTGCTATGGTAGAGGATGATACGGTCGTTCTGTACACATTTTTTTCAAGACTGTCGGTAAACATAGGGTAGTACACCACTCGGTATTAGCCTAACCGTAAGACGACCCTCCTATGAATCAGAGATAACAGGACCACAGTGACGAAACAATAATAATAATAATAATAATAATAATAATAATAATAATAATAATAATAATAATAATAATAATAATAATAATAATTAATAATAAATAATAATAGTAATGAGTAATAATAATAAACAATAATAATAATAAATAATAATAATAAATAATAATAAATAATAATAATAATTAATAATAATAAACAACAATAATAATAATAATTAATAATAATTAATAATAATAAACAACAATAATAATAAATAATAATAATTAATAATAATAATTTATTTATTTATTTATTTATTTAATCTGGCAGAGCTAAGGCCAGTAGGCCTTCTCTTCCGCCCAGCCAGAATCTAATTATAATTGAATACAATTGCTTACATAGTTAGTACCTTAATATCTAGACCATAAAACAACATGAAAGTAAATAATGAAAGTTGGATAAGTAATGTTAGTGTGACAATAATAAACATTGGTAAGAAATAGTTATAATAATAATAATAATAATAATAATAATAATAATAATAATAATAATAATAATAATAGTAATAATAATAATAATGAGATAATTTAGATATTTATCTGTGATATATATATATACAACCATTAAACATTGAGAAACCTGAAACAGCTATTATTGTTAACAAGAATTGTTAGAAAAATATTTCGTGAGTCTATTCTTAAATTGGTTTGATGTCTGACAGTCCCTGACATTACTCGGTAGGGAATTCCAAAGTCGAGGAACAGCCACAGTGAAAGAAGATGGATATGAGGATGTTCGGTGGGAGGGAATGGATAATATTGAGGAGTGTTGTGATCGTGTGTCTAGGTTATGATGGGTGGATAAATTTTGAAAACGAGACGCAAGATAGACAGGAGTGGAGAAATGCAGTATGTGAAAGAGAAGGGAAAGACAGTGGATTTTCCTACGATCTTCTAGACGGAGCCAGGACAACATTTCGAGGGATGGTGTTACGTGATCAGCCCGGCGAATATTGCAGACGAAACGGACGCACATATTATGAACACGTTGTAGTCTCTGCGCCGAAGTAACGCTTAGGTCAGTAAGCAGAATATCACAGTAATCGAAGTGGGGCATCACAATGAGGCAAGCCATCTTCTTGCCAATGCGTCGGTCTCTTTTGACTTTCGTTGGCTTATCTTCCATTGTACCGACTGCCGTTTATTTTCTGGTTAACAACAGTAAATCCATGTTTTATCACTTATCTATATCAAAAAGAGAATCTGTTCGGCCTTGATTGAATTTTTTAAGCATTCACCGAGCACACAGCTTCCTCAGAGCAAGATGATTACAAAGGTTTTCTGTATTGCACTCGTACCTATCGGCGAAGATGCCCGAATCTCGTAGGCGATTCGATTATCTTCTTTAATCATTTGACGCATAGCGTCGATATTTTTTGTCACTGCCCTATAACAAGTCGATCCTCCTAGAAATCCACCAGTCCACACCTGTGGAGTAACGGTTAGTGCGTCTGGCCGCGAAACCAGGTGGCCCGGGTTCGATTCCCGGTTGGGGCAAGTTACCTGGTTGAGGTTTTTTCCGGGGTTTTCCCTCAACCCAATATGAGCAAATGCTGGGTAACTTTCGGTGTTGGACTCCGGACTCATTTCACCGGCATTATCACCTTCATCTCATTCAGACGCTAAATAACCTAAGATGTTGATAAAGCGTAGTAAAATAACCTACTAAAATAAAAAAAAATGAAAATAGAAATCCACCAAATTGACAACTTATTTCACGAAATACCGACAGAAATAATGACATATTTAGGCTAACACCGAAATAATCCATTTTATTTGAACAAAAAATACGATCTCTACTTATGCCCCAGTGTTATGTTTCAGTACGTACAAATCAGCGAGCGATTTACAAGATGCACTGTCTAGTCCTTGTGACTAAGTTCTCTAGACTACTGTCACATTTCGGAGTCTTGTGAACCAAATTAAAAAATCTTCCAATCGGACACCACATCTGTTTAATTATACTGGATGTCATTCTTGACTTTTAGCACATATAAATCCTGACTCTATAAGGACAATCATGGGTCTCAAAGTCTCATATTTCTGTGACTCAAGCAATGACACTACTAGATTACTCCTCCTCTCTGATTGCCTTACTGCAGCAAATATTTCACATAAATTACAAATATTCAATCATCATAATTAATTTTGGAATCTAGTTGGGAAATAAGCCTACTAAAAATAACGACAAATAAAATATTGTTGAATGAAACTGAAAAACTTAGCATAATGCTCAAAATTCCTTATTTAACATAATTTTTCCGCTTTTCCCTCAAGGTATCAGTTTTTCCCTGGACTATGGAACATTTTCCTCCATCTGACATCACTGGAGAAACCCACCAATTTATTAATTGGAATGCAAGCGGAGTAATCTGTCGACTGTGTGTGCCTAGGTCTGTAACACATGCTTGGACAGTGCCGTACCAGTAATTGATTTGCAATATGTTTGCATACCGTGCGCCTGAAAAGGTCAAAGGGAATTTCACCTTGCAATCCGGGAACAATTGTAGCCTAACCATCTTGTAGGCCTATGCACGTGAGAAGTATAAAGATTTTTCCTCGCTCACTTAAGTTAGTAAGTTCTGTAAAATAGAGGCCAATTACACAAAATCGGGAATTTAAACATTTCAAACTGCAATGTTGAACAGTTTAATATTATTTTATTTTGCAGATTATACATTGATTTCACACCTTTCTGCGCTTACTTTGCTATAAATAATTCACCTTCGTTCTCCAGTTGTTTCTGTCCTTCCAGTTTTTCTGTAGACCCTGTTAATCCTATTATTCTCATAGGTCCGTTGTGTCTTTGTTTCCAAGTTTAGATGGATACCAGGTCATAACTTTTCCTTTGTTATCCTATTCTCTTCTAATCTGTGATGCCCATAAGTTTATTAAACCGGACGTTATCAAACTTTCAAAGTAAATTAGAAAGAGATGTTTTATTACATGATTTCGAGTTTTAATAAGCTGCTACTCGTAGATATGGTGCTTTGTTCTGCAATATTCATAATTATTTCTGTTGTATATTATTAACTCTTTTGTTATCTCTAATCTGCTAGTATATAAATGTAATAATTCTGATTAAACTGTCATTACTTCGTTTGTAAATTATGGCAATGTTAAATTCTGTCTTTACTGTTGTAGACTAATTTAAATAAATAAATAAACAAATAATTTAAATAAATATATAAACAGATAAATATTTAAATAAATAAATATATACATGAATAAATAAATGAATTAATACACAATTAAATAGATAAATAAATAGTTAAATGAGTAAATAAATACATAGGGCCTACATAAGTTAAATAAATAAACATACGCCTAAATCAATAAATGAGTGAGTGAGTAAACAGATACATAGATAAATAAATAGATAAATATATAGACAAATAAATACATAAATGAATAAATAAATAGATAAATAAATAAATAGATAAATAAATATATAAACAGATAGATAAATAAATAAATACATAAATAAATAGATCTGTTTTCTTTTAATGACATCCATTATTAATTTTTCGTTTTCATTATGCCGATTATTTAAGGACGCTGTATCAATTACTATATTACTTAGCGTCGATGGAATTGATGATAGCGCGATGAGACCGAAGATTCACCATGAGGTTACCTGACATTCCCCTTACAGCTGGGACAACTCTGAGAAAAACAACCATGTAAACAGACAGCGAGAATCGAATCCACTCCCGAGCACAGCTCCGGATTAGCAGCCAAACGCGCTACTGTTGAATTACGCCGGTGGCTCATTATTTAGGTTGTATTCTTAATTTTTGTCCTTTTTGTAGGCGTAAATTCTAGTTCAACGTCGCCAAACACTCATTTCTACTTAATTTAATTTTGTAACATTTTCGTTTTTAAATGGTATGATTCTCCTGCAAATGTAATCTAATAAACTGTACTTTTAATTTGTCTTTGTTTTGTAAGTTATTACCCCGTCCCTGAAAACAATTTTTAATTTTACTTAAGTTTATGTCGTTCTTGTAAACGTGTGTGACGTCGTGTCGGAGCTACTTGGAATGTGTTGGTCTATTTGTTCTAACAAAGACCTAACTTAATTTGGGCATAATTATAGACCATATATATTTTTTATCTTACCCTGTGTTCAATTCTGAATGGGAGCTTCCGGCACTTGTTTTTACATTCACGACGTCATAGGCCATAAGACAGATTTTAGCTTACTGCTTTAATAATTTGTGGTACTGCCAGAAATACGATCACGCAGTGATCAGCATCATAATGATAATGCAGTTCTAACTAAAACTTCCGTACGGAAGTAATTTTCAAAAATAAATTTCTAATGCTCTGTTGTAACATTCATTTCGCCCATAAGAGATGTGTTTTAAAAATTAAATAAAGTTTGGTTGTAATAGCCTAATAACAGGGATGACTTTTTTTTTCTTATTTTTAACACTTATACGGCTGCATTATTTTGTTGACAATACTCAAACTACAAATAAATTCTACAATTTGTGGCTAAAATTATAAATCAATACGGTTTAGTTTTTCATTTTCATTACACAGTTAACAATTCCTGAACAGGATATTATAATTATTTTTCCTTCAAGTTATATGCGTCAATTTGATCAAATTTTAGCCTTAAACTGCCATAAATGTTGTTTACTACAAAATATGATAAAAACATTTACCGTCATAGATAAGACATTATCTGAGAAAAATACACCTAAATCTGTGCATAAAAAAAACAGAATTCAGCCCTTATAAAATATGTTTTCTATAAATAAACACGTGAAAAAACATTACTTACTATATGCATTAATTTATTCTTAAATTGCCTCATGTTGTGGTAAGGTGCATTTAATTATCGTCAGTAGGTCTACTAATAAAAAATAGGAAGGTTTACAATATTTCTAATTTACAAGCGAAGAATATAAAGACAGAAATAGTAAATCTAACGTAGTCCAATTCTAAAGCGCTTAAGTGTAATACTACCGTAGACCTGTACCTGTACTTTTATATTGGCCGTACCTCTCAGTAAAGTCCATGACGTTAATGCAGAGTTTTTCTGCCCCTGCAGTACCTAGTAGTAGGCTACACTGTTTCCCCATTCCTTTAGGAAAATGTAGGCCTATTTACTGTCTTCTGCTCTGCTTGATGTTATAGCCATTTCCCACGTTGAATATTTTTGTGACTCTTGTGGGCCTACAACTGACGAAAACAGTTCTTGTATTTTCTCATAAAATATTTCAAGGTTGTTAGTTTGTTTGTCTCATTTCCGGTAAATGTGATTTAAGAAAGGAGGTAAGTCTACACCTTTCGTTAGTATAATTTCACTATTTAAACATTCTCTTCCCCAGAATCTGTAGGTCTTTTGGAAATACAAATTGGTATGCTTAATCTATACTAATAATAAATCTGTAGCCGAAATTTTTCTGGTAATTTTCGATTTTACAAAAATAATTTGTCCTAACATATATTATTAACCACCCTGAAACCGAAAATCGCTTTTTTGAAATTTTTGTTTGTATGTCTGTCTGTATGTTTGTTACCTTTTCACGCGATAATGGCTGAACGGATTTCGATGAAAATTGGAATATAAATTAAGTTCGTTGTAACTTAGATTTTAGGCCATATGGCATTCAAAATACATTATTTAAAAGGGGGGTTATAAGGGGGCCTGAATTAAATAAATCGAAATATCTCGCTTATTATTGATTTTTGTGAAAAATGTTACATAACAAAAGTTTCTTTAAAAATAATTTCCGATAAGTTTTATTCCTTGAAAAATTTTGATAGGACTGATATTTAATGAGATAAATGAGTTTTAAAATTAAAATAACTGCCATCTAAGGCCGTGTGATGAATTAAAAAACAAATGACTTCGTCTATAAGGGGCCTTGGACAGCAACAATCGAAAGCTATGAAACATAGCCCACAGATAATGTTTCTGTGTTTGTATGAAGTAATATCGGAAGCCAAATTAACCGATTTGTATAATTAATTATTAATTCACCATTGGAAAGTGTAGTTTCTCTAGATGGGCATAATGCTATATTGTTATTACAGTAACTTCTGACTGAATCGAGGACAGGTAAGATTAAAATAGCTTCTTATGCACAGAAAACTTGATAGGCTATTCTGTATATTCGTTTCCTGTATTTCCTAAAATAATTTTTATGACCAAATGAGTGGTCTCTGGATCAAAATGATCGCATTTTAATTATGCAAATACAATTTAAAGTAAGTAACATAATAAACGATTTTCCTTCTATCAAACACGAATGTTCCCTGGATCAAATGTCCTATTTTAAATATGTAATTACTTTATATTTATTTCTAACGGGTGCAGCGGAGCGGACGGGTACGGCTAGTAGCCTATAAGCTCACACTAGTTGACATCACTAAGCAACCCAAATGTTTTTGAAAACCTAACAGTTATTTTGTGGAGCGTTTTGTTCAACCAGGCAGCGTTTACATGATGAACTACTCAAGCATTTGAATGTTATTGTAATTATTATTTTAAGCTATTTTAATACAACATAGAGCAACATCTCTAACATAGTAGTTCAATTTTTTGTTTTCAAATTGTAGTAGGGGCCTACTAAATTTAAAAAAAAATTATCAATAGATCTATATTTTTTAAAATAAATTATACATTCTACATAAAAGATTTTTGCCTCAGAAGCCTGGACACTGACAAAAAAGGATATAAATAAATTAAACATTTTTGAACGGAAGGTTTTAAGGTCGATCTTTGGGCCAGTCAATGTAGATAATGAATGGAGAGCCCGGTATAAATATGAATTATATGAACTATTCGGTGAACCCAATATAACATAATGTATAAAAATGGGACACCTGAGAGGGGCTGGTCACATAATGAGATTAGACTCAAGACCAGCCATCAGAGTCCTCCGATATGAACCAGGGGGAAGTAGACGAAGAGAAAGACCAAAGGTCAGATGGGAGGATGGCATCAGGGAGGACGCCAGAACTATTGCAGTTAAAAACTGGATGAGTGTTGCTAGAAATAGGGATGAATGGCGGAAACTGCTATGGACAACCAGGACCCATGATGGGTTGTCGAGCTAAGGATGATGATGATGACATAAAAGATTTTACTCCATGCTGTTGACTTGTGAGAATTATATAATTATAGGCCTACATGCACGCAAAGTTTCATTAAATTATTTTATTTTTTGAGTTTGCCTATCAATTATCATGTAAACGCTGCCTGGGTGAACAAAATAGTTTAAAAATTTGTATAATTAAAAAACAAGTTAAGTTTACAAAAAAAATCCTTAGTGATGTGCAGATAGGGTATATTAAGCCTGCCAATTTTTATTTTCAGAGAACCTATAGATTCTGAGGAAAAATGTTGAAATGTGATCGTCCATGGGAAAACGGACCTTATAACTAGACATCAGATTTTTAGGCACTAAAAATTGCAGTTTTAGGCGCCTAAAATAAGCTCAAAATTTGTAAAATTAGGCTCTATTTTAATGAAAATAGGCATTTTAGGCACATCAAGGTATCATACTTATTTCTTTCACTGAAATTTTTAGTTATACACTAAAATACGCACAAAAAAGTATGTTTAAACATTAAAAAAGAATACTATGTTATATTTATAAACAGAGCTGCACAAATTTAATATATTGAAACTAATGAAATAATGATTATTGATATCAAGATTACTCATTTTAAGTTATTGAAATTCAGTTCCATGCTCAGACTTTATTATAATTATCTGCACTGTACACCACCAGAATTTTTTCTAAATTCTCCACAGTTAACCTTTGCCTTTTGTCACTGAGAATCATTTTGAAAGCAGAAAAACTTCTTTCAACCGAAACTGATGTGAGAGGCGCAAATTTTAAACTAGGTACAATAGAAACATCAATACTTACTGGAACATTTACACTTTCCCCCGATATCACTCTTGATACTTTTTCCAACAGTGAAAATCCTACATTCTTATTTAATATGTTGTCCCACTTATTTTTAACTTTTTTCCCAGTTTCGCCCAAAGCAGAATGTATGTTCACTTGAGCTTCCTTTACTATTGCTATTTGGCTACAAAGAGATTGTTTTTCACGTTCTAATTGTTCAATGCTTGCAGGTATGAAAGAAAAGTTTGATGTTATGTAGGCAATATCGTTTTTCACTCGTGAGTCATTCAGACAATCTTTCACTGCTTTCACACGCGCTGCACTATCAGTTTCAGGTAATTTATCAATAACTGTGACCACTTCTTTAAAATACTTAGAATAATACACCACTGACTGAATCCAGGTTCCCCATCGTGTAACAACCGGCTGAGGTGGGAGTGGGATATCTGGAAAAATTGTCTCTGAATATTGAAATCCTGGATGGGGCTTTACAAAAACATTTTTTTGTGTTAGAAATAAACGAATTGACAAGAGGAAATTCATTCCGGATTGTTTCAGAAACCCTGTGAAGGCCATGTGCTAGACAGGTTACATGCGTGAGGTTAGGATAAAATGTTTTAAGAAGTGGAGCTGCAGCAACCATGTATGAGGCAGCATCAGTACAAAACAACAGAACTTTAGAATCGTCTATATTACCTGAGTATAAAGACTGTAGGCCTTTATTTACAAAATAAGCAATGGCTTGGCTATTCACTTTCGAAAGTTCCTTAACACATACGAGGTGTGGAATCGAAGGTCCATCAGGACTAAGTTTTCCTACTACCATATTTGCTATATACCTATTCATAGGATCTGAGGTTTCATCCACAGAGACTCATATGTAAGAATCACCTATATCCTCCCGAATGGAAGCTAAAGTTTCATTGTATATTCTGTCTAAGTAATTTTTTCTTAGGGTCGACTCAGATGGGATATTTTGTTTGCAGTATTTTTGTAAAAACTGTCTTAAAACCGGATTTTCAATTGCATTCCAGGGAATGTTAGCAGCAACAAACGCTCTGGTTAAATCACCATAGAAATTGCTGCTGAGATTGGATGAAGTAGGCTGTGTTAGTAAAGTTTGTTGCAGGTGATTTTTCTGCTGAGCTTTAGCCTTATGAGCCGCTCCTTGCACATGCTGCTTTAGGTGGCACTTCTTTTCTTGCGAAATCTAAAAATGTAAAATAACTGAATTAAAATAAAATCCTAATTGTTGTATTGCCGTATTTCTATCACAAAGTTAGTGGGTTCGAACAATCAAAATTTTAATGACCTGCAAATACTTTAACTATCGGAATTTAAAAGGTTAAAGTGTAGTGGTCTTAAAAAGAATTATACCTCAGGATAGCTCAGTCAATGTATAAATATTATATGCCTACTCATTAAAATTAATAGAATTTATATATTTCAACTATTGTTACATACCTGTTTGCTACAAATCTTGCAGAATATTATTTTTCCATCATAAGTGAATTCTGAATATTTTGTTAGCCATTGCCGGATCAATGTAGATTTTGCACTTATATTTTTCGGCATTATCGCGTTAAACTTCACAGGAACACGTCCTACCGCTCATAACTTCTCAACACAAATAAGGTGAGGGAAAGAGCAACTGTTAACGAGCATTCAAATGAACCGTTGTTATTGAGATTCAATTGGACAAAAATACAAAGTTCCACTTATTGTTGCATTTCCTTGTAGTGTTAACACTAGGATGGCCATTCTTTTAAATATTTTGTAACGGTTTACCCTACTAATTCGCAGTTTTACGACTTTTCATAAATATTTCAAAAACACTCTTTCTCCAAAAATTGTGATTTTATGACACTCTGAAGGGCAGTACAGCTAATCGGTTTCAGACCGAAAACAGTCATTATTATAGTATAGTATATCTCTGAATCGGTAGCAGCACATGTTGTGATTGTTGCCTGCTTCAAAACTAAGGTTGGTTCTTTGTCGGCATTTATGCCTCCAAACATGTTAAATTCGGTGAAATCTATTGCGAGTGTCGTGAGATTCAAAACATTTTGTTTCCTTTATCAATGGTTTCATGGCCGGTGTGAAGCAAACTTTCCACTTTTTAAATGCCTTAAATTTCGCAGTGAATGCATGTATAAATTATAAAAAGTAAGAGTAAAATGCGAAACTTTACAGTGAGTTAGGCATTTTTAGGCGAATATTAACAAATTAGGCTCTAATAACCGTTTTAGGGCATTTTAGGGCACTATAAAACTCTTTGAATACCTTTCAATTTCCATGAAACACAAATATTAATAATTATTTTTACTTTTCTCCTAAAGAAACAAAATAGGCATTTGCCCTAGAATCCGATGTCTGCTTATAACTTATAACTTCCCAGACCTCATTTTACAGGAGAGACAAAAACATAGTATTTCATATGAGAATTAGTTCATTACAATAATTCTGATGTCAGATCTGGATTCAACAGAAAATATCCTGTGGGACTGTACACTAGATCGGAATATTAAACTTTAAAAGTGTTAAACTTTACATTTGTTTTGTTTTTTGTTATTTTTAATGAACATTTTCGGAATTTAAAATTTAAAAAATATTACAACTTTTACGATATTTTGAATTTTTAAAACAAATAAAAATAATATTATTCAGTATTTTCTCCTCTACAAAATGATACCCATAAATCAATGTCGTCACACTGGAAGTGAAGGTCCCTTTTCCCAGGGATTGTCGCAAATATATAGTAAAATTTTACTAGCGAAAGATGTACCTCCCCTTAAGAGAACATTGGATTTCGTTCAGATATTTAGAATATAGGCTACTGTATAGACCTAAAACTTAAGCTTCTGTTGTCCATGACGTTTCACAGTTGCCAGACACCAAGTCCTTATCTTATTTTCATCTCACGGAAATGTTTAGCCTGTAGGCTACTTACGTTATTTATGACTTTCCTCACACAAGGGTGGGACAGAGTCAAGTGGGATCATTTTTTTGTCCCGACACGGCAAAGATAAAAAATTTCCTATCCATATCGAACGGAAATAGGCCTACTGTTCATGTGACAAAGAAAAAACTACATTTCGGTTGTTGCCACTTAGTTTTGAACAGAAGAGTGGATACGACAGGCGAAGTATATTTCTAGCACTGCAAGAATCATGTCATTTGACTCGGATTACTTCGATGAAGTTCCGTAACTCAGAGTAGGTCCACATTGCTAATGGCTGTGTTTCCTATTACGTCCGGTACAACTCCATCTCATTCACAGTACGCAGAATTAATTTCAAACTTGCGAACTCACTTTATCCAAGTCCAAACTGCGATATGCTGTAATCTATCACTGGACTAAAATCTCAGTCACTAGACCAGTGGTTCCCAAACATTTTCATTTCGAGGAACCCTCTTCCTTCAAATGGGACGGTGAAAATCGGAGTGAGGCAAGTGGCCAAAGGGCTTTGAACTCACATACTGTACCTTCGCTTAAAAGCTTCTCGCCTTGAATAACTTTACATGTGCAGGGGACAAAATTTTGAGTAAAAACACGTCGATTTAGTTCAAAACCACGCTGGCTGAATTTTCTGTTCCAATTCTTCATCCCCCACCCCAAGTTTCCAATTTCCAATTATTGGACCTTCTATCGTCAGAATGTAATTTCAAAGGAGATGATAAACCCTATCCGTCTACAAAAAATTAATAATAATAATAATAATAATAATAATAATAATAATAATAATAATAGACCATAATAATAATAATACAGCTACTACTACTACTACTACTACTACTACTACTACTACTACTACTACTAATAATAATAATAATAATAATGATGATGATGATGATGATGATGATAATAATAATAATAAGTCCGTCCATCCGTTTCTGGGATCCTAAATCCAGAAACGCATCATTTAATGAATTAAAGTTTGGTTGATATTACACCGCATTATGAAGATATTGTAATATTATTGTGTGTAAGTTACTAGAAAACAAATCTGTTGTTTGCCTGGTATGACTGAAGTTCCTGCTGTCGTGGAATTATTCGTCGGTTTTTTATTATTATTTATACACGCTTTAACATCTTAGGTCATATCACACGTGCAGAATCCTTGAATATTTGTCAGTAGACCGTGAACTATTGTTAAGATTTTCTATCTATTGCCATTTGTTATAAATGGCTTGTATTCAATTTTAATCCCTGTAATCGTATTATTGTTTAGGCCTAAATGATAAATCTACCAAAAAAATAATAATTCGTTCCATCTGTTTTTTTTTAGTTGGTTATTTAACGAAGCTGCATCAACAACTAGGTTATTTAGCGTCGATGAGATTGGTGATAGCGAGATGGTATTTGGCGAGATGAGGCCGAGGATTCGCCATAGATTACCTAGCATTCACCTTACGGTTGGGCAAAACCTCGGAAAAAACCCAGCCAAGTAATCAGCCCAAGCGGGGTTGGAACCCGCGCCCGACCGCAACTTCAGACCGGCAGACAAGCGCCTTAACCGACTGAGCCGCGCCGGTGGCTCTCTGTTTCTTAGATAAAGCCAAAAACTATCATGACCCAAACATAATAGACTATGTGTCGAAATATTTATTTATAGAACCCTAAAAAATGAAGCTACGGAAGATAATCCGTGGCGCTACAGCCCGTGAAGGGCCTAGATCGACCAGCCGGCTGCTGGCCTCACGCCCACATGCCGAAGCAGAGATGAACGATCATCCAACCAGAATGGAGGCATCGTGTGGTTAGCACGATGATCCCCCCAGCCGTTATAGCATCACAATGCTGGGTGGGCACCGGTCCCATACACTGGCCGAAATTTCATGAGAAAATTTCTTCCCCCATGAGGAATCGAACCAGCGCGTATTCCGTAACGCGAGTCCTAGGCGGGATGCCTTAGACCGCGACCCCACGGCGCGGGACAGCTGGGGATGATAGAATATTTAAATTTTATAGGGTTATAGTAGTACCTCTCGTGACCAGAATATTGTACGAAATGGAAATATAAAAATTGGAGATTTATCCTTCGAAGAGGTGGAAAAATTCAAATATCTTGGAGCAACAGTAACAAATATAAATGACACTCGGGAGGAAATTAAACGCAGAATAAATATGGGAAATGCGTGTTATTATTCGGTTGAGAAGCTCTTATCATCCAGTCTGCTGTCCAAAAATCTGAAAGTTAGAATTTATAAAACAGTTATATTACCGGTTCTTCTGTATGGTTGTGAAATTTGGACTCTCACTTTGAGAGAGGAACATAGGTTAAGGGTGTTTGAGAATAAGGTGCTTAGGAAAATATTTGGGGCTAAGAGGGATGAAGTTACAGGAGAATGGAGAAAGTTACACAACACAGAACTGCACGCATTGTATTCTTCACCTGACATAATCAGGAACATTAAATCCAGACGTTTGAGATGGGCAGGGCATGTAGCACGTATGGGCGAATCCAGAAATGCATATAGAGTGTTTGTTGGGAGACCGGAGGGAAAAAGACCTTTAGGGAGGCCGAGACGTAGATGGGAGGATAATATTAAAATGGATTTGAGGGAGGTGGGATATGATGATAGAGACTGGATTAATCTTGCACAGGATAGGGACCGATGGCGGGCTTATGTGAGGGCGGCAATGAACCTTCGGGCTCCTTAAAAGCCATTTGTAAGTAAGTATGGTAGTACCACTCCTAGCCTATGGCAGTGAGAATAAATCGATGAAAACCATAATTGAATATGCAGAGATGAGATTTTTAGGACGAATTGGGAGCTATAGGCTACATTAAATGGCCATATTCGTAACGACGGCATTAGAAATCAATTTAATATTTACAATCTGCAACCCAAATAGATAAATCTAAACAAAAAGATTTCTACATATAAAACGAATGAATTCCTCTAGACTTACCAAACGAGAACTAGGCTACAATCATACGTAGGAAGTTCGTAGACTACCAAAACAGTAGATTTCAGTTGAGTACAGCGAGGAGTAGGTCTATAGGTCTCACCCGCGCCTCGCCCTGCTGCCGTTCGCTACAGATGATACGAGTACACAGTAGGTTCACATAAACAACGCATAGTGGCATTCTGTGGAGCAGTGAATAGTTTGAAGAATATTTTTTTTTATTTTAGTAGGTTATTTTACGACGCTGTATCAACATCTCAGGTTATTTAACGTCTGAATGCGATGAAGGTGACAATTCCGGTGAAATGAGTCCGGGGTCAGCACCGAAAGTTACCCAGCATTTGCTCAAATTGGGTTGAGGGAAAACCCCGGAAAAAACCTCATTCAGGTAACTTGCCCCGACCGGGATACGAACCCGGGTCATCTGGTTTCGCGGACAGACGCGCTAACCGTTACTCCACAGGTGTGGACAGAATATTGTTAATTTATATTAATATTTTAGGTTCTGAACAAAGTGAGCTATTCTGTTAATATTGTATTATTTACGTAATGTTAATATTAACTTATGCATGATTCCAAAAAAGTAAACTCATCTGTTATTAAATAATTATGCAAATAGGAGTATGAAACACGTTTATTTTTTTTCTCGTTATTCTTCGTTGACGTATCTTGGTGCTATGCATTCGGGTGCGTTACAGTCCAAGTTCAACATCGGAATTACGATACGAACTTCTAGCTGTCATTAAAATAGAAATGAAAAATTTTCTTGAAAACAATCTCAAAGTAATTGTTAACCTGATGATAGTAAAAAATAGGCCTACTGGATCATATTTCAGATTTGTTCCAGTAACGCCTTGTGACGTAGAACGAATATTTTCAGAGTACAAATGTTGTACTTCTTTTTTTAACATGGGCCTAGAAGGAGCATTTCTTTTGATAAAATGAAAATGTTCATTGTTATTTGTTATATTGAGGCTAGAATCATAATTGTATACTTTGTATGTTATTTTTATATGTATGGATAAATTATTTTAGATTGGGAGTTACGAAGTTTATAATGACAAATTATTGCTTTTTTTTAGACTTATTCATTTATTATTTTCTTGTTTTAAGGCTGTAGACGACTGGACCACATATTTGGTTACCACTCAGATGTAGGCCTACATGTTTGTCGTTCTGGTTCACTGACATTGAGATATGCACTACTTTCATTCGGTAGAAATATAGTCCAACCTCACACAATTTAACAGTTTTGGTACCAACTTCCTAGCTCTGGCTACCATATAAACCAAACTGTCGAAATATGGTTGGTCGACATAGACTATGTTGAGAAGGTAGTCTTCTAGACGGAACAGGCTTTTATCGCGTATCCTTGAGATATGAAAAAAATGAGTAGATATGACGCAGTGTAAAACCCACAAAAATTTCGTACCGGGCCTATAAGTTCGATAAAGTTTGTCGTATATTTTCGATATATAGTAGCCTATATCCACTACTTTCGGTGCTGGACCCCGAACTCATTTCACTGGCATTATCACCTTCATCTCATGCAGACGTTAAATAACCTAAGTTGTTGATAAAGCGTCGTAAAATAACCTACTAAAATAAAATAAAAAAAATATATCCACTATCATCGTGTGCAGTTCGATAGCTCCTTTGACCACACACTTAACATATTTAAGACGTCCTATACAAACACCTCTGACCGTCCCATCCTGTCCCGCAATTCCCATGCTCACAGTTGCCACATTCGATGATATTCTCGTGCTAACGTGGATATAAAGAGAACCTGTCAATTTTTCTAAACGATTGGTTACTAACAGGCGAGTCCACACCTGTGGAGTAACGGTTAGCACGTCTAACCGTGAAATCAGGTGGCCTAGGTTCGATTCCCGGTCGGGGAAAGTTACCTGGTTGAGATTTTTTTCCGGGGTTTTCCCTCAACCCAATATGAGCAAATGCTGGGTAACTTTCGGTGTTGAACCCCGGAATCATTTCACCGGCATTATCACCTTCATCTCATTCAGACGCTAAATAACCTAAGCTGTTGATAAAGCGTCGTAAAATAACCTACTAAAATGAAAATTAAAAAACTAACAGGCGAAGACAAGTTTTCCGTAAGGAAGACACTTATTTATGACAACCAATTGTTAGTAGGGGGCAGTAGAAGGTCTGTCGGCAAAGTCCTTTCTGTGAAACTACACTCCACGATATAAAATGAACTATATCGCATCACACCATGTAAACTACTTTTATCTTTCGTGCTGTCTGAACCCGCGGGCCTCGCATGTAGTAAGAAGCACGGTAACCATTCGACCAGTACGACTGTGCAGGACAATCTAATACTTTGTCCTGATAAGGGTGCCGCCCCTTCCTCGAGACTTGGCTGGACAAGAAGAGGGTAGGCCTGATGAATTGTCATCGCGAAGCTAATGTCTGAGGTGTGAACTGTTTGAAAGGCTCCCCACCCGGCCGGCTCACTACCCTCCGTAAACATAAAACCTTTCCGCCCCTCTTCGTCCAACCCATCTGCCGTCCTTCTCTATCACTGCACCCCCTGGTTCCGACGAGGGGGCAAAGAAGCGAGGGAGAAGCACGGTGCTAATCAGGAATTAATTCCTCACCCTCCCCCGCATTTTTCTGTATTGCATTCCTGCACTTGAAGAATTCACATCGGAAGACTCTATGTCACCTACGCACATTGTCAGTATTTCAAGAGTAAGTTACATAAGATTTAAAAATATAGTTTAAAAATATTTACAGAACAAATTGAAACATTAATTAAAAATAGTTACATTAACTACGGCACACCGTAACACTGATGATTATGTAACATAAAACACAGTGCAGAATCACAATTCATAATAATTATAGTAGATTTTTGCAGTTAAAAAATCAAATTTAGCATTTTATAGTATCTTTATTTTAATGTTAGAATTTACCATTTTGATAGGACATTTTTTTTATGAAAAGTTTTGTGGTAAAGATTTACATTTTCCAGATAAAATTCTTGAAAGTAATAAATAAGTATAAATCATCATCATCATCATCAATAGCTATCAGGATTTAGGCCATTTGGCCTGTTCCGTCTCAGGTGAAAGCTGGTCTCTCCATCGCTTCTTCGGGCGCCCACGATCTCGGTATCCAAGGGGTCTGTAATTTAATAATCTCCTGGGTAGTCTATCATTTGGCATCCGTAGAACATGGTCATGCCAGTTGCTCCGATACTTGTGGATTGTCTCTGTAACGGCTGCGATATTTAGTTCTTGTCGGATGTCTTCATTATATTTATGGTCATAGAGAGTGTAGCCTGCTAGCGGTCTTATAATCTCATCTCAACTGCTTCTATTCTTTTCAGTTGACTAGTTGATAGAGTCCAAGTTTCTGATCCATATAGCAAAGTTGGAATGGCCATTGTTTTGTAGAATTTCAAAATTGTGTCTTGCCGGACCTTCTTAAACAGTGTATTTCTAATTGTTCTTAGCAGCTGTTGAAATTTGGCTAATGTATTATCTATATCTCGAGAATGAATATAGGAGAGATTACAGCCAAGGTAAGTAAAAGCATTTACCCGCTCTACTCCAGAGTTATTGATAACTATTTTAGTTCTTATAGAATTTTTACCAATAAAGGCCATGGTTTTTGTTTTGTGTATAGAAATTTCTTAATTGTACTCTTTTGCTTTTTGATATAACCTATGAATTGCCATTTGTAAGTTGTCTTCGGTGTTGGCTAATATAATTACATCATCTGCGTAGAGCAGAGTGTTAAGGGATTTGTTATCGATCATAAAATGTGTGGCCACATCAATTTCCCAGTCCTTAATAAGTGCATTAATATATATATTAAATAAACAAGGAGACAGCGGACAACCTTGTTTTAAGCCTTGATTTGTTATCCTAGTCGTTAAACTAATCTTGTTATTAATTTTAATCTTTGTGTTTCTGTACATGCTTTGAATGGCATAAATTAAATTTTGAGGTATCCCTTCTTTCTTTAAAATGTTCCAAAGTGTTGATCTATTTACAGTATCAAATGCTTTTTGGAAATCAATAAATGTTATGTGTGTTGGAATATTGAACTCTCGATGTTTCTCAATAAGTTGGGCCAATGTAAAAACTCCATCAATGCAAGATCTATTTTCTCTGAAGCCGTTTTGTTCTTCAAGAAGTATCGTTTCAGTGATTGGCTTTAGTCTGCTATTTATGATTTTATAGGCCTAAGTATAAATGAAACTATAAAATTAAAGCAGGGCTTGAACCGGGGCCGGCTCGTTCCACGGTCAGGCACGCTAACCGTTACTCCACAGCGGTGAACTGATAGTTTCTTCTTCCACGAACTTTTCTCCCGTTCACAGTTTCTTCCAGTGAAACATTGTAGGCTACATTTATTGCCTTTCCTCTGGGGATCATTAAGGGTCGTATTCATAAACGAGACTTTGGACCAAAGTTGACTTTGGAAAGTACAAAGTCACCATTTTCCTATTCACAGTCGACACTTTGAGGAAAGTAAACTTCAATCGTGGCTTTACTTCGAAGTCGCCGAAAATCTAGACTTTGACTTTGACTTTCGTTCGTGACAAAAGGAAAATGACTGATATTTGGGAAATTGTCGAATTTGCCGCGAATATTGAAGACATCCAGGAGATTATTAAAGCTGCTCAGGTTATAGGGGAAGGTTGCTATCAATGGGCCACTTAAAAGAAATCTTATATAATATCGTCGGATGAAGTAATATTTATTTCCTTTTTCAAGTAAACTTAAATATTGCCTTCTGTATTTCACTACGCTACAAATAGAAGTTATAAGTATTCGATGTTAATGAAATATTTGGAAAATAAAGATAAGCATCATCGGCCCAATGAAGGAGACTCGTTCCCTTCTTTGGACCAGGTAGTTTCCATGAATGGGCTGCAGAATAATATTGTTAAATAACAACCCACATCTAAATAAATGCCAATACACAATATCTTCCGCATTAATAGGAGTAGTGTGTTGGCATATGGAACCACAGAATATGTATTCGATCCCAAGGAAGACCATTAGGGCACTTTAAAAATCTTCAGATATTTCATTAACATAAGAAAACGAAATACACCATTGTTAGTTTGTAATCAGGCTAAGACCTTCAGCATTTTTATCTCAAATGATTTACGATCTTACAGAAATAAAAAGAAAATACTTTAGGCCCTATTTGTTCTGTAGTGTGATTAAACAGAACTAAAACATTTCAAAATAACTATAGTTTAAGGGCTAATCAAATAAAACAACAATTTATATACACTGAAAATAAAAATACCAAAACAATTGAATAACATTATTTAGCTCTAAACTCTATCCTTCTTCTCTCGTTGGCTGACCAAATAAAAAACTGAAAAAGTTGAAAAAGAACATGCAACGAAAACCATGAATTCAGTTTTGTTTATAGCAGCTAAGAAGAGACAAAAGAAAACTTTTATAAAATATTGTCACACTTTAGTCATAGTTTTCGCAATAGAATACTTTGGCTCCTTTTGTAACACCAGCACAATTCTCATGAACCCACTCGTTACATGACAGACAGTGAATCATATCTTCTTTTATGTCATTGCAACAGATGCCACAATACCATGACTCCTTGTTAGAATTACATCTCGTTGAACCATTTGAAGAAAACGAGAGTTTGGTTTGAGCTGACTTCTCTGGTGCAGAATTTTCAAGACGTCTCCTTTTAGTTGTTTGCTTTTTACCTCTTCCAGTCTCTGCTTGTACGGACTACTCGTGATCACTATCATTTTCTCAGCTTTATTTGCACTTCTTTTGAGAGAAATTTTGTTTAATATAGGAGAGATTTCACCCAAGGAAACTTGCAATTTTGGTACCAATGTTGCTGCATCAGCAGGAAGAGATTCTACACTATCTTAATTTCCAGATGCTATTGCTCTCTTTTCCTGGAATCTTGGTATTAGGCCTATTTGGTTCTGGAATTTCTTCATTGACAAGCTCAATTGTACAAGCTTCCATAAAGGGAACATAATTTGTTTCAGACTGCATCGCTGCCACAAAATGGCAATTTTGGAACACATTCCTATCGACTCGTCAAAATCCAATTTTTTTCAAATCCATTCACTGCAGTTCCTATTGTTGCCACCAGTCCATACGTTTTACCAGGCAGTCGTGGAATATGAAAATGGGTAATAACTTCAGGTTTGCTTATTCAAATGCTTGAAAAACGACACGTCCGGTGACTGCAACCTATGAGTAGTGTGTCCTGGAAGTGCCACATGATGACTCCATTCTCTCGAGTAATATGTAGAGCATCGAGATTTCTGGTGTAAGTTGAATGTCCATCGAGAAGAAGCAAGACTTCTCCTTCCTTTGAAGGAAGGAGAGAGTCGATGAAATGCCTTAACCACCTCACAAATAGATCTTTGTTAATGTATCCACTTTCAGGATTACTGTATAAGCAAAAATTGTTCCAGGTGGAGCTCCATCGCGAACGTTTGTAGATGATCAGTGGTGGAACATACTGACACGCAGCACTTGTGCAGAAAATTGGAGTAGTGGTGGAACCTCTTTCTCCACTGATCTTTTACCTTTGAAGGCGAGCACCTTTCTAGGTTTCTTTTACATAGTTGATAAACCAATCTCAACAACGTTGAATAATACTCGCGTTAAATCGAATTGGTTTACATCAACAATTTTCTGCAAGGTATCAAAAAAGTGACTTACGTTTTCTTTATCAAACCCCTTAGCTCGAGCAAAAGAGGTAGACTCTGGTTGACGCAAGTTAAGTTGAGGATGTCTCCTCTTAAATGCATAATACCATTTCTCTCCGGCCATTCTCTTTTCTTTGCTGAATCTATGAAGGATTTCGTTGCTTTCTGTTATATCAAATGCTAGCAAGCGCAGTTCTCTGGGTGTAATATCAACATAAATTCCTCAGAGAACATGAGCAACACTTCTGCGGGAAGGTCAGCTATGCTAGGCCTATCTATAATTTTTTTATGTTCAACAGCAAAATAATTCTTGCCCGCTAAATGTCTTTGTAATGTTACCCTGGGCACACTATATGTTCTGGCAGCCTCATAGGCACCCAGTCACCATTTCGTACTGAAGCTAAAGCACGACTCATATCATCTTCCTGCCACTGACCGTATTTCATTTTTGACAGCATCTAGGAAAGAAAACATATATATTTATAGCATATGCATGTATAACTAATCATTAGTTTACATTATACACGTATTAAATCAGCTAGCACGGCTCTTTGTTAACTAATTCGAAACAGAAGTTACGAAAGTGCGCGCGGGTACGGTTTCCATCATTGAGCCACTAGCCCATTCATAGCAACTCGGAGTGGCTCATCGAGGCAACTAGCACTGCATCGTTTAACATGACCCTGTCTCCGTTGATAGTAACTAAATTTATAATGTAAATATGACTAAATAATGAGAATTCGCCGTACTTTCAGATACTGTCTGTAGAAATTTATAAAGTATTAATATTTGACAGAAATGCTTCCTTCATTACATTAGTAAATTAGAAGAAAAAAGTGAAAATCTTACCTTCTTTCACTGCTGCTTTGGGTCTGCGTCGAGCAACTCGCAACTAATATGGCGACATGTTGGCAATCCGAAATACACTAAACAGCAACCAGAGTGTGCCTACTGTCAATACATATGGAGATATCGAGCCGGCCCATCGAAGGAACCGGCCCATTGATAGCAACCTTACCCTATACTGTACCACCTTAAACCGGCTCATGGCTACATATTGCCATGTAATCACAGTTTCGATTACGTGAGGTGTGAAATAAGGGAAATGGTAAAGGTGAAGTGGAGTTTGTTGTTGGGGAAAACGAAAGAACTCTTCATTCCCTGATCTTGTCTACCATAGGCCTACATCACTCCAGTCAACGCCAGAAATCGAACCCGAATTCGCAGCATAAGCTCCCACTCTGACAACGAACTACGGAAGGCACTGGAAGTAACGAGACATAAAGACAAGGTCATAAGAAATAACTTACACTGGAATAAAAAAACTTGCTTGAAGACATCAACAGTGATTACTGCAATTGGCCAAACCACGCCGAAAGAATGCACGGAGATCGGATTCCTCTTACATTCCTGAATCCCAACCGCAGGGGACGAGAAACGTAGGCCTACTAGTACATTCAAGACTAAGCAGAAGACGAAGAGATTAAAATCGAGCCTAGGCCTATAGTCTGAAGAAAAAGACGAAAGAAAAAACGGAGTACTTTTAAAATACAGTGAAGACTGAATTACGATTCAGCCTCAATTTGTTAACAGTTCACTGCTGTGAGATGGGAACTATATACATAGACTATGTTCCTTTCTAGACTGGAGATTCGTTATCAAGATTGTATTCAGCTACAAAGAAACGGCCGGTTTCACCAACGTTCGTCATATTTTTCTTGACACAAGCCAATTTAAAAGTTTTTAGGAAATTCGCAACGAAAAATTAAAATAATTTTAACAAAAAGTAGGGGGGATCTAAACAGTTTTGTTTATAAAAAGTAAGCCTCGCCTAAACATCATGAAATAAAATTACTTTATCACATATGCGAGATAAAATAACTATATCGCACAATTTCTTGGCCTACTAGGGCCTATAGCCTACCATTAATGTAAGTTAATAGCATTCTGTTTCTCTGGTGACCGTGTGTGGGATTGATTTCTTTGCACTCATGCTCAAAACCTTTCTACGCGTGCAAAAATGTTACTCTTTACACATAAGTTGCATAAATAGCCATTATAGGCTACATAATAATTATTTTCTCCTGCAAAACGTTTTCGGTCGCCCGTCTCATTTGTCATTCATCCAATTAAAAAAAATCATGTAGAAAATCGTCTGCAGAATCATGTTATATATTTTATTCTAATTAAATAGCAGTTTTCTTTACTAACAACAATTATATGTCATGTATATTATTCCCAGATAAACTGATACGTAGATACTGAATACGAATAAAATCTGTCCAATAGTTTAGAAGAAACAGTTATATGAAGACAGAAGACACGCGGAAAACAACTTTAGCGGTGTTAACAACTAGTAATTACTCCACCAATTTTGTGTTTTTGGTTCAGGGAAAATGCTGGTCTAAAAAACAAGTGTTTTTCATGAAATATGAGTAAATCTCTGGATCAAAAATACAAATTCCCTGATTTGATCATAATGTACAGTTCTAAGCTTCTCGTGCTCCTGCCGGTATAAATAAGAATCAAGACGCAGGCAAACAAATGACTAAAGCTGCTTATATAAAATGAAGTTTTCGTCAAATTCAACGCTTCAAAAAATTTTTCAAGACTTGCCAATACTTTACAAGTTTCACTGTCATTTTATTTCAATATTTTAAAAGTCTTCGATTACCTTGTATTCAATGTAAATGAGAATATTAATCAATAAAATACGTGACAATTCTTTGATGGAATTGATCAATGGGGTTCGAAAACAACGGCGTGAAGAACTACAAAAAAAAAAAAAACACGACGTCCTGGCCGAGGTAACTAGTTTGCGAGTTAATTCAATTAAGCTTATATGAATTAAATCCATACCTACATGCCATGAGTTCTGTGAAATACCACAATAAAATGAAGAAAAGTAATGCGTATGAGGAAATTGGAATGCAGATATCGTGAGTTAATTACCAATAGGCCTACATGTTTTTTTTTTCTTTTAATGAAGAAGATTCTAACCTATAACCCAGACGAATATTACTAATCGTAAATTGTAAATATTTTGTTTCAATACAATATGTAGTCGTAATATTTTTCGTTTTAGAGTACCGTACAGTTAAATAACACGAAATTTTTCTGTTTAGGCTAGTTATTCTCTGAAGAATTTATAGGCCTATATTTAGCCTATACAGTATTGTAATATTTGATAGGTAAGCCTACATAGACTATAATTAACTTGAAGCACAGAATATGAAGCGTCTTTGGCAATTCTACTGTATTTCAATATTAATCACTCTCTGGAAAGTTTTCTTGTAAAGTACTGGATTGGAATGATCTGTACAAGCAGCTTAACAAACATTTGCGTGCTGTGTATTCAAACTGTACCGGGTCTACCAATATCCTACGACTGGCACTGAAAATTACCTGGCAACCAACCACTTCGACACAATTCTAATAAACAGAACAAATGATTGAGCACGTGCTGAACTAGCATAATACGCTGTCAGACTAGACTTTCAGTTTATGCGTTTGTTTTACGTTCTTCATTGTTTTCCAAATCATAACGATGCATCCGCTGACCGTCGATGGGTTAAGACTGCAGTCCAATGCGTTATTCACAAACACTAATAACGGCAAACGATAATTATGCTATCACATCATGCAGTTGAAATAATTATGTTCAATTTGTTTAGGCAATGACTGTAGGCTATAACACACTGCGAGACATGAATATGCAAACGCTCATTAACAGCTTCACGAGCTGATGGGCGTATCGTTGGCGATTAGCAGCATTTAACGCAAACCACAAAACACATCACTACGACCATTACATTACCATTATTATTATTATTATTATTATTATTATTATTATTATTATTATTATTATTATTATTATTACTGTCATTATTATTATTACTATTATTATTATTATTATTATTATTATTATTATTATTATTACTGTCATTATTATTGTTATTATTATTCTCGATAGGAAATTAAACGCAGAATAAATATGGCAAATGCCTATTAGGCCTATTATTCGGTTGCGAAACATTCGTCAGCCAGTCTGTTTTCAAAACAACTGAAAGTTACAAGTTTATTTATAAAACAGTCATATTATCAGTTGTTCTGTAACTTATGGTTGTGAAACTTGGACTCTCACTTTGAGAGGAACAGAGGTTAAGGGTGTTACTTCTGATTGAGGTTCTGGCTGATATGTACAGGTGTCAAAAAAAAAAAAAAGTGGCCGCACTCGTGAACAGCGAATATTTTCTAAGTTCACTTCGGATCACGGCGATGTTACACGATGGATGTGCTTATAGAAACAGTTCCGGAACAATATAATTATGCCGTGTTTGGGTTTTGTAGGCCAGCGGTAGAGTGCTCGCTTAATGATTCGAAGGTTGTGAGTTCGGGCTTTGTTCAAGTTTACATTTTACTTTTTAATCTTTCTTTAGTGATATCTTAAATAATATTCAAGTTATCATTTATATTCTGTTATCGTTCTTTAGCAATATAAATAATATTAAAATTATCATTTGTATTCTGTTATCGTTCTTTAACGATATAAATAATATTCAAGTTATCATTTGTATTCTGTTATCGTTCTTAGCAATATAAATAATATTCAAATTATCATTTATAGCCTATTCTGTTATCGTTCTTTAGCGACATAAATACATAAATTTAATATTAGGTTTGGAGCAACGGAGTTGCATTATACTGGAATTAGTTTTTTTATATTATTAGGCCTACATTACACTATCTTGAAACACAATAAAATAAAAGGAGTGACGAGGAATTGAACCTGAGACGTTAACATCTAAATTCCGACGTTCTTCCGACTGAGCTACGAGAGCACAAATATAGACACTTTTGCGAAAAATTGGCCCAATCCCCCTCCAAGATTTTCTGATGATTTGTAGAAGCTCGTTCAGGATGCGGGGATGCAAAGGCTAATTGGGATTTTCCGGTCTCTGATCGGATCAAAAATCCTGATAGAACTAATATTTAACCCTTGCGATGAATTTCCGTGAAGTACGGAGGGCCCAATTAGTCAAATCCACTCTCCTCACCTCCACGCTTGGGCACCTTGGAATCTATTAAGATGCGAAAGAGACTGGTGTGCGGAAAGCAACACGAAGTTACCCCATTTATCCTTCCCAAGAAAAACTGCAAACATGAGTAAAGGAAGTTTCTAATAGAAAAAGGAGCGTCTTCTGCGGACCTCTGGAAAAATAACTAAGGAAGAGACTAGTGAAGTGCTTTGTGTGGAGTGTGGCATTGTATGGTGCAGAAACATGGACATTACGACGAAATGAAGAGAAAAGAATAGAAGCATTTGAAATGTGGATGTGGAGAAGAATGGAGCGTGTGAAGTGGACAGACAGAATAAGAAATGAAGCTGTGTTGGAAAAAGTGGATGTAGAAAGAATGATGATGAAACTGATTAGAAAGAGAAAAAGGAATTGGTTGGGTCACTGATTGAGAAGAAACTGCCTACTGAAGGATGCACTGGAAAGAATGGTGAACGGGAGAAGAGTTCGGGACAGAAGAAGATATCAAATAACAGACGACATTAAGATATGTGGATCATATGCGGAGACTAAGAGGAAGGCAGAAAATAGGAAAGATTGGAGAATGTTGGGTTTGCAGTGAAAGACCTGCCAATGGGCAATGTATGTATGTCCAGGATGCCTGGAATGTCGTGGCTGAGAACAGTCACTATTTGAAAATACTAGTCGATTCCATACCCACTCGACTGCAAGATGTGATCGAGATGTGGGGAAGATAGATTAAATATTGAATTGTGGCCTTCTGTTTCGTTTTTTGAACGCTTAATTGTTTGAATGTTCTAAGGCAGACGCCAGTAAATTTGTTTTGTTTATGTCACGAAAGATATTTTTGTTGAGAATAAAATATTTTTTCTTTCCATTGCAGCCATAATGTCATAAAAAATAATAATAAAGTCACGGCATAATACATTCATGGACCTGATGTTAATTACTAAAATAATCATAAACGAAACAGAAGCAATTATGTATATTTGCTCTCTCTCTCTCTCTCTTAAAAATAAAACAAAAAGGAACATAAAAAGCACTAGGTTGTGTTCGAATGCAAAACCTCAAGAATACCATTACGCTATAAGATAACACACAGAATACTTTAATTATAACTGTAGATATTCGGTAACGTGGTCCAACAACATGTAATATCGCCTGTCTCCGAAGTGTAGCGAAGATACCCGAAGGGAACTTTGCTTCTGGAGCAGGGATGTCGAACAGCGCTCTCGAGCTGTGAAATGAAGAGCCTTCACTCCTCCCTTACCCTGCAACGGTTGAACACAGATAGCAGGCAGACCGGGAGTAAACAAAAGCGAAACTACGGCGGCTGGTACTTCGATAACTTTTATACATCTTACTAATTGATTAGGAGCTCATTTTAGATTTGCATTTGATAAACTCTGATGAACAAAGAATGTAGGCCTACATGAGGATGAATGTTGCTGCTGACGATAATAATTTATTTTATTTATTTATTTATTTAATGTGCTGTACAACAGTCAGTACGGTCAACTTGAGTCGCAGTAGCAGTGTTCTGTACGCAGTGTGTTTATCAACAACAAGAATAATAATAATAATAATAATAATAATAATAATAATAATAATAATAATAATAATAATAATAATAATAATAATAATAACAACAACAATGGCGTTTTATCTACTGGGTCATTCCATGAATGTTGTTCATTAGTAACGGAAATAAATAATAATAATAATAATAATAATAATAATAATAATAATAAATCATGTTTAAAATACCAACTTTGTGTGTACAATATGTGTTCTAGCAGTGCAACTTCAAGTTCAGAAACGTAAACTGTTTTGATGTATAAAATTAATTACTTTTAGCGTGACTTGAAATTTGTTCATAGTTGTTGTTATAGATTCAAAAATATCTTTGCCTCGAGTTCGATACTTTAGTGAAATGACATCTACAAGATCTCCATGAACATTGAAATCTGAATCGGCACTCCTTAAGAATATAGCTAGCTGCGCCGTATCTTTGCGGTCGGTACTTTCATCAAGAGCTGCACTAACTCTCATTTTTCATTGTTGCTATCAGTTGTCACTCCAAGTTATCTCCCATTTCTGATATGCGCTCTGCAATAATATTACGAGACAAACTTGTTTATCCTATATTTAAAATCATTAACATGTTCCGTACATATCTCTTTTTCAACAGCCATGAGACATTCTTTCACAAATTCTCCGTCAGTGAATAGCTTTGAAGACGTTGCAATAATTTCACAAATTTTATAGCTAGCACGAACCAAGCTTGTTCTACTAACACTCGATGATGATGATGATGATGATGATGATGATGATGATGAAAGGTTTTCTGAATTCAATCTTGATTTTAATTCCTCTACAGGCTTTTCACGAGCGGAACTGGGTAACTTTTCTGGTCCATAAGCTTCAGCATGTGTTGAATTAAAATGCCTGTTAATATTAAGCATACAAAGAAAAAATTTATTACAGTTGTATGAACACTTTTTGTAAAATTAAATTAAAATTAATATAATCAGTTAAAAACCAGATATGTTTCGGAGGAATGCTCCTCCTTCTTCAGTGGCAATACCACGACGCTGGTACAGATGTTCGACCGCGTATCGTGGCTTAAAGGAGACTAACTTGTGTAAATTCAATTATGCCTTTTAATATTATGATGGCTTAAGTATCCAAATTCCTTTCTACATATTAAGTAATGTGTCTTTCCGTCCTTTAAGATAAAGAAATATCTATCTATCACTTATTATTGAATCTTCATTCCATATCCATACCAGCCGCCAGAGTTGATAAACACACTGCGTACAGAACACTGCTACTGCGACTCAAGTTGACCGTACTGACTGTCGTTTGAGCTCTGCTATGGTAGGAAACAGTATTAATCGTTTCACAGTTTGAGAGCGCTGTTCGACATCCCTGTTCTAGAGAGCGGCCACTTTTTCTTTTGACAACTGTACATCTATTATCAGGAAGTACATGTCAATTGACGATATGTGTCAGCGGAAGAACGATTTGTTTGTATGCATCTGAAGTCTCATTAGTGTAATACGTAGCTAATCGGCAATGTATGCAATGGAGGGGGAAAGGAACTGGTCACCCCACCCCATTATCTCCTGGCCTAGCCTCATAATTGGTGCCATGTTGGTAGGCCTATCACTTGTAAGGTTCAGACCGTCTTCGGACAGTTGACTAAGCAACAAATTATCAGCAGTAACTTGTATCACAAAATGAAAACTACAGAGGTGTGAAAATTATTAGAATAATCTTAATTTTAAAGGTTTTTTAATAGTTCCTTCACAAATATTCATTGAATTGATGAATATTGGTATATAATATTACTATACTGATGTAGGATATATTTACTACTAACAATGCCGGAAAGCATTGTTGTACATTGGTATTTTTCTTATTTTACAATTGTTATGGGAATTCAGAAATTATTATATTACGTTGGCGGAATTGGAAACATCAAAAATTAATTAAGAAATCCTTTAAATAAATTGTTCTTTGCGTTTACATTATTGTGAAGGTTCAAATGAACCTATACATCTGTTTTGTGCATTTAATTTTTTATGTTTCCAATTCCGCCAACATAATATAATAATTTCTGAATTCCCATAACAATTGTAAAATAAGAAAAATACCAATGTACAACAATGCTTTCCGGCATTGTTAGTAGTAAATATATCCTACATCAGTGTAGTAATATATACCAATATTCATCAATTCAATTAATATTTGTGAAGGAACTATTAAAAGCCTTTAAAATTAAGATTATTCTAATAATTTTCACACCTCTGTAATTGATAAGGTAATATTTATGAGAGGAATTTATTGCTTTCAATTAGTCTACTAGGCCTATGCTATTCCACTAAACAGAAAACTGGGATTATCGGAAAATTTTCCTGGTCCCTTGGTATTATATAAAGGGCAGATTTCACTTTAGGCTGTTATTATTATTATTATTATTATTATTATTATTATTATTATTATTATTATTATTATTATTGCCACAGGACGTGATCACAATCTGTTACTAATCACAGTAAGTGAGTTTCAGTTGCTCCCTGCAGCACTTCCGGCCGCAGAGGGGCAGCAATGCAATTTGAGCTGGAAGGGGTTGGAGTCGCAGCGAGTTTCCATTAGCACTCACCCCGTTTATTCTGCTAGCCGATAATTGCGAAGGGGAAAACACGGTTATGGGAAGGGTGAGGATATGAATAACCGGTCGAAAGAAGAAAGGACGAGCGAGGGGAAACGCGTCGTGACAGGTGTGAAGCCCCTCCTACTCTTAAAAATGAAGTCACAGATCAGCGAACGTGATCGGCTTCCTGGGGGGCACAGCATCATTCCTCGGCGGCTGAAGAAACTGCGAAGTATCAGATAGGCCTAATTGAGGCGTCTGTCTTCAAATTATAAGCAAATGTCAAGGACGCCTGGGAGGTTACCGACGGCACGAGCTGGACTCAAGATCTCAGATTGTGTTAGGGTAAGGTTTCGAATTCCCCTTGGATTGATTACCTATTTTGTTTCCTTTGAGATCTTCCCCAACTGTAAAACGAATGTGAGGTAATGCCATACCAAATCCTCGGAACACAGAAGAGAGAAAGAGTTCTGCAAAGTACAATGAATAAAACCTGCCATTCATTCATAGTTACCTGCCAAAGGGTAGGTCCTCCACTGCAACTACAGCAATCTCCAATCTTCCTTATTTTCCGCCTTTTTCTCAATCTTCGCATATGCTCCATATAAACTATCTTTACCATCTGATATCATCTTCTGCCTCGAACTCTTCTCCCGTTCACCATTACTTCCAGTTCACCCTTCAGTAGGCAGTTTCTTTTCAGCCAGTAACCCAACCAATTCGTTTTCTCTTTCTTTCTTTCTTTCTTTCTTTCTTCATCCACTCTTTCTACACAGCTTCATTTCTTATTCTGTCTGTCCATTTCACACGCTCCATTCTTCTCTATATCCACATTTCAAATACTTTCACTCGTTTCTCTTCATTTCGACTTAAAGGTCATGTTTCTCCCCAATACAATGCGACACTCCACACAAAGCACTTCATTGGTGTCTTCCCTAGTTATTTTCCCAAAAGTCCGCAGAAAATGCTCCTTTTCCTATTGACAGCTTCCTTTGACATTGCCAAATCTGTCTTCAAGAACAACATGACTTGCGTGTAGAACACGAAAAACAAGATTTCATAAATAATCAATGCTCTAAATTTGTTTTTTAAACTTGGACTCTCACTTTGAGAGAGGAACAGAGGTTAAGGCTTTTCGAGAATAGGCCTAAGGTGCTTAGGAAAATATTTGGGGCTAAGAGCGATGAAGTTACAGGATAATGGAGAAAGTTACCCAACGCAGTACTGCACACATTTTATTCTTCATCTGACATAATTAAGAACATTAAATCCAGACGTTTGAGATAGGTAGGGTATGTAGCACGTATGGGAAAATCCAGAAATGCTTATAGTGTTAGTTGGAAGACCTGAGGGGAAAATACATTTGGGGAGGCCGAGACGTAGATGGGAGGATAATATTAAAATGGATTTGAGGGAGGTGGGATATGATGCTAGGGACTCGATTAATCTTGCTCAGGATAGGGACCGATAGCGGGCTTATGTGAGGGCGGCAATGATACTCCGGGTTCCTTAAAAGGCATTTGTAAGTAAGTATTATTACTATTGTTCTTCATAAGGCAGCGCTTATCACGCTTAAAATTAGCCTGTTGGTTCCTGTATCGAAGACACGAAGCTTCCTTCATAAACTGGAGACCCTGTCGTAAATTTACGCCTCGTCAAAGGACCTTGTTCTCCTGCCTACAAAGTCCAACCGCTGTTTTCGCCCGTTTGAAATAAACTTCGCCAGTCATCATCCTTGTCTGTCTCGATACGAGAGTGTGGCAATGAGTTGCAACTTACAGGATCCTCAGCTCAGAAACTGCAGAGTTCGATAAGATCTTGGATGATCACATCGAGAGGTATTAATCTAAAGAGACGAAGAGCCAGGCCAATTAGTCCAGAAATCGGAACAGGTTAAAAGGCCTATACCTGCATGATGATAATGATGATATGCAAGAAGAAGAGGGAAAGAGGACGTCTGACAACGCGATACAGGAATTAGTTGGATTAGGCCTAATACAAAGATCGTACAGATCAACAGATCTAAGTTATACCACTATGGTGGTGTGGACGATGATTATGATGATACTCTTACTTTGTAAGTGCTCGTAATTTCAACATCGAAATTCAATTCATGAGCCGAATGGCAAGAAAACTATATGCATGTTAAGGTGCGTACACACGTAGCAAACGAACAACGAACGAACGAGAAACGAATGCATTCGCTGACTGAAATGGGAATGTATGGACGACAACGCAGGAAACGCAAACCAATCGTTTGGTTTGCCTTCGGTAGTGATCCGTCGCTTGTCGGTACATCAAAGGAATTTGTTATTCGTCGTAGACGGGATTTGCCACTTGTTTGCAGTTCGGAGCAGAACGCAGCGGTTAGTTTAATTTCACCAACAGAATGTCGAAACTCGAGTGGACTGAAGAAGTTATCATCAAACTCTTATTGATGTATATAGGGAGCAGTAAATTTTATGGCTATATTTTGCACAGTAATCTTTCGAAATCTATTTCTGAAATGCGACAGAAGCTGTGAAACTGTCCCGATTCAATTCGACGTAAATCATGAAGCAAATCAGTGCCTTTATATCGATTGCGACTTTCGTAGAATGGCCTTTTGTTTTTTAACTTCCGTTTTGTTAAACTCTGCCTATAGGCTTAATAATAACGGCTACACTTGCTATAGCCTAATTATATCTTCGTCTGCTATTACTGTGAATAATAATCAGCGAACGCGAATGTTCTCCGACCATTTGCTGATGATTTGTACGTTGCTCCGAACAGCGAACGAACAACGAAGTTTTGCTTCATTATTGGTTCCTTGTTCCTTCGCTACGTGTGTAGCGATTGTGGGAGAATCTCCTACGAATTTGCTGCTAAGTGCTACAATAGTCTTAACGGGTACAATTACTTCAAACGTCATAATGGACATAGGCCTACAATAATCTTCGCTAGGCTATATAGATGCAGTGATTATTGACTTTTCACGCGCATTCGATGTAGTCCCACACGATATATTGTTGGTTAAACTACAATCAACGGGGATTGACTTCAGAGTACTCCAGTGGATCAAGGAATTTTTAACTTGTCGCACTCAGAGAGTACGGGTAGGGGAGGAATTATCGAACCCAATTGAAATTACTTACGGGGTCCCGCAGGGGAGTGTCTTGGGGCCTCTTCTATTCTTGGCTTTTGTAAATGATCTGCCAGTTAATATCTTGTCTAGGGTTCGCTTATTCGCGGATGATTGTATGGTATACAGGGAAATAAAAAGTTATGAAGATACTACTCTTCTCCAGAATGACCTCAATAGAATAAACGATTGGGCAATAGCCAACAAAATGAAAATAAATTCTCTAAAGAGCAAAGCCATCAGCTTTACAAGGAAAAGAAATAAAATAGTCGCATCGTATACGTTAAGGGGTGAAACCATTCCGGAAGTTAACAAATGTAAATACCTCGGAATAACATTTAGCAGCGATCTCGGCTGGGAGGAACACGTTACAGACACAGCGGGAAAAGCATGGAGAGCGTTACACTTTGTGATGAGGGTACTAAGAAAAGGTTCCGATAAATCCAAAGAGATTGCATATAAATCACTAGTACGTCCAGTAATGGAATATGGTGCTGTATGTTGGGATCCTTACAGATTAGAACATATTAAGACACTGGAAAAGATACAAAAACGGGCTCTCAAGTGTTGTTGGAAAAATTCACCATTAAAATGGGACACACTCACGGACAGGAGAACGCGAATTCGATTATGCGCACTGTTCAAAACATACACAGGTGAGCCTGCCTGGAGAGAAATAAAAAATAGGTTGCAGCCGCCAAATTACTCTTCAAGGAACGACTACTTATATAAATTGAGGGAAAGAAGGCAGAGGACGGACACTGGAAAGTTTTCTTTTCTCAATCGTACTATCAGGGACTGGAATGCTTTACCTGCAGACTTGCTAAAGGCTTTACCAATAACCAAAAATGTATTTAAAAATAGGCTTAAGGGCTTTACTAATAGATGGTAATTATACACGGTATTTAAAGGGTGTAAACGATATGTTGTTATTGAAGTGTTGTATCAGTGAAGAATTATGTTGTGTCAGTGAAGTGTGTTGTATCAGTGAAGTGTGTAGTGTAAGTAAAACGTGTTCCTGTCAGTGAAATTTTATAGTTTATAGTGGCAGTGCAAAGTATTTGAACAGTGAAAGGTTTTTGAAGTGTTAGTGAAATCAGGATAGAATCAGTGAAATGTGTCGTACTTCCAGTGCAGTGAGTGAGTAGACAGCGAAATGAGTGTAATGTACTTGTGCAGATATGAACATATCATACTCGTGGGTTTTAGTTCGATCTTAGGTTTAAGATACAAATTAGATTTATTTCAAATGTTATTTTAAGTGATCGTTTCATTTAATTTAGGATATTCCCTATTATTGTTAGTATTAATTATTAGTATTATTATTAATTATATTTTTAATTAATAAGTTTATTATTGTCATTATTGATGTAATTAGTTACCACTGCCACCGGGTATATACCCATTGCAATGTGAATAAATACATACATACATACATACATACACATACATACATACATAGGCCTACATACATACATACATACATACATACATACATACATACATACATACATACATACATGCATACATACATACATACATATAGCTCGTTTCGATTATAATTCCTACGAATTTTGAGTTCACAGTCGCTTCAATTACCTACCCATCAGCGTTCAAATCTTACGAAGTGCAGGGGAGTTAGTACAGGTACATCTAGGCCAGTACTGTACTGTAGTTTTTATAATGGTGAATTCTTTGTGTAACGCAAAATTTGTAACGATTGTATAGGCCTAAACGAAGAAAACAGGAAGATCTGACATGCATTTACTTGCGATGAAGCTGTTTCACTCAAGTTTGCTATAAAATGTACTCCCAAGCAAGGAATGACTTGAACATTGCTCTAGGCGCCTCGTTTTATTCGTGTTGGTAGATATTTTCAGACCACTTCTCTGACGTATTTGTCTTCGTCATTTCCAGACTATCGCTTCTGACAGGTTTAGTATCGTAAACGCAAGTCTTCGAATAAATCACGAGTAATCTATGGTCTCCTCCTCTAACCTAACAATGACCTTACTACAAGACATTAAGTAACTTATAACAGACTATATCAGTACTAAAAAAACATATTTCTATTGTATAAGCCTAGTCCATCGGTTGTTGGAACTTGCACGGGTTGTAGGACTAACGGCCGGTTTACGAATGGCGATAAAAATACATCGACCCTTGAAATGTCAGTTTTCTTCAAAATCTTGGAAAATAAAGTTTTCGTCTCGTCGGAGAGCTTTTATTTTTTTCAAATATGTGCAAAATATATTGTGTCGGCCTGGGTAGCGCAGTCGGTATAGCACTGGCCTTCTGTGCTCAAAGTTGCGGGTTCGAAACCGGCCCATGTCGATGGCATTTAAGTGTGCTTACATGCGACAGGTTCACGTCGTCAGTAGATTTACTGGCATGTAAAAGAACTCCTGCGGGACAAAATTCCGGCGACTCTGATATAACCTCGGGAGTTGCGAGCGGCGTTAAGTAAACCATAATTTAGGCTTACTTACTTACTTACAAATGGCTTTTAAGGAACCCGGAGGTTCATTGCCGCCTCACACAAGCCCACTATCGGTCCCTATCCTGTGCAAGATTAATCCAGTCTCTGTCATCATATCCCACCTCCTTCAAATCCATTTTAATATTATCCTCCCATATACGTCTCGGCCTCCCTAAAGGTCTTTTTCCCTCCGGTCTCCCAACTAACACTCTATATGCATTTCTGGATTCGCCCATACGTGCTACATGTCCTGCCCATCTCAAACGTCTGGATTTAATATTCCTAATTATGTCAGGTGAAGAATACAATGCGTGCAGTTCTGCGTTGCGTAACTTTCTCCATTCTCCTGTAACTTCATCCCGCTTAGCCCCAAATATTTTCCTAAGCACCTTATTCTCAAACACCCTTAACCTATGTTCCTCTCTCAGAGTGAGAGTCCAAGTTTCACAACCATACAGAACAACCGGTAATATAACTGTTTTATAAAGTCTAACTTCCAGATTTTTTGACAGCAGACTGGATGATAAGAGCTTCTCAACCGAATAATAACACGCATTTCCCATATTTATTCTGCGTTTAATTTCCTCCCGAGTGTCATTTATATTTGCTAAATTTAAATGTATAGGCTATATATTGTACCCATTATCTCAATAATTTCGTAATTATTGGGACTTTTATAGACCCTATAATAGCATATTGTAGTTTTACACTATCTTCAATGCCTGTTTCCTCTTATTTCTTTTCTTTTTGCATTTTTTTATCCTTTCGACAGACAAAAACACACTTTCAATTGTATAAAAGACTTGTGCCAAATTAAAGATTAAACATGTGATTCTGTTGTATACTTACAAAAATTATTAACTTAAACCATTTAGAATAACTGAGCCTAAAAATAAATACAAGCTGAACCGTAAGTAGCCTAATACCATTAATTTCAGGGGGTTATTCTTTGAGATATTTCAAATAAAAAGTTTGATACAATTTTGCTCATTTTAGCTTCCTTTTTGTGATAAAAATGTTTTTTTTATTAAATATTTCATAGCGTGTTTTGGGAAAGCCATTGATTTAATCCCCAATATGCTCGGTCAGTTTAAAAGATCAGTGTATTAGGATAATAAATTATTAAGAAAATCATACTTTTGTCCTTTAAATGTGCAGAAATTTGATCCGAACAAAATGTATCTTTTCGTTCTGCAATAGTAATATACGTCACAAGAGCGGTATGTTGACGTTTTCATGTTCGAGGAAAAGATTGAAAAAGCGAAACGTAGTTGAGCTTTTTTAATTTCCGAGAACATGAAAACAAACATACCGCTCGTGTATCGTACATTATTTTGTGCGAAGATCGTTTATTACATACCTGAAAGACGAATTTCTAATTAGTTGCAATGATCTCCACGTTAGTTTCTGTTTAATGACGCCAACTTCGGAACACCAAAATATCTTTCTTCAACATTGTTGCTGTAAAATGTTTTCTGTGTTTACTATACTCCAGCAGGCCGTGATATACGTCTGTCTTTTTTTCCCCCAGTCTATAAATGCGAACTTAAAACAAACGGTAAGGTTATGTAATGATTTATTTTTCATTTTAATATTTTAACAATATTATTTATATAACATATTGCAGTAATAACATCGGCATCTGGAATCTTGTTGATTTTTTCACGGCTTCCTTAATGTTACTTGTATCAGGAATGCAATAAGTTTCGTGGAGTAGTAGACTTTACTTAATTTTTGCAAATATTTAAAAACAATAATTAACATTGCAATTTAGGTGAAATTGCAGTGGTAAGTTTCCAATTTATAATTATTACTATGTTAAACGTCTCTAAAAATAATATGTTAAAAGCCTAAAGCAGTAAAATGAATGTGGCGCTTAAGCGGTAAGAAGAGGGAAATTGTTATGTGTGTTACGTTGGGAATACTGAATGTGGTATTTCACACTTACCGCGTATTGGTTCTGTGCGGAAAACAAGCAAATACGCACGATCTCGCACAAAGGAATTTTACAATGTTACATTTGCTCGGATCAAATTTCTGCACATTTAAAGAGCTCTGGTAGGTAGGCAGAGGAGTGGAAGACCCATAGTACTCACATCGTACTTTCCTTGGGATGTCCAATGATAACTGACGATCCCCAGTGAAATCTTTACGGCGTTTGTTTCAGAAAGTTACAGCATCATTTGAATCGGTGCATAAAACTATGCGTTACCGGTACTTGCTGTATACCGGTATGTAACCTACTGAGTGAAAACGGTATAGGCCCTACACATAAAGACGCCCGGCATAGCTAATCGCGTCCACCGCTTGCCTGCCGATCTGAAGCTGCGTTCGGGCGCGGGTTCGATCCCCGCTTGGGCTGATTACCTGGTTGGGTTTTTTCCGAGGTTTTTCCCAACCGTAAAGTGAATGCCAGGTAATCTATGGCGAATCCTCGGCCTCATCTCGCCAAATACCATCTCGCTATCACCAATCTCATCGACGCTAAATAACCTAGTAGTTGATACAGCGTCATTAAATAACCACCTTAAAAAAAAAGTAACAAGTGGCATCAGTGATAGTAGCAACTGTTGTAATTGTATAGTAACAGTGTAACAACAGTAGCATTAGTAGTACTATGCATAACAGAGAGATAGTAAGACTTGGAAGTTGTTTTTGTGAAGTCAGCAGAAGGAGAAGAAGAAGAAATCGAACACAATGAACTTCACTGAATTCATTACACAAAGTTGCTATTTGTACGTCTAGATTATGAATAAATAACGACCACTCACGACATCAGGACGGTCGATTCCGATATCTCACGGTGCAGGACAGCTTACAGAACGGAACTGGCAACAATAGGTACGGCAAATTGAGCCGAAATGACTACACTTAATTACTAACATCTGATCAAACTAATTAATTAGTTCGTGCTTACTTTATTTACCAGTACGATTGATTCTATGCTGTTATCCGACACAACATTGCCATTAACGCAATAGAATATATCTTACCCATTTCATTAAACTTATAGGCTACAATATTTATTGGGCATATACGGGGTGGACCATTTAAGTTGATACTGTACAATATCTCCAAAACTAAGCGTTGTAGAAAGAAATGTCTTGAATAAAAGTTGCTTGATATTATGGGGGAAAGCAAATGCCATTTGTCGTGTTTTATTTGGAGGACGTTGTGATAGTTATTTTAGGGTCAATTTAATTTTTTTAAATGGACATTTTTATGTTGTTTTCTCATTCCCCATAAAAAACTAAACAACTTTTGTATGAAGCACTTTGCGATTGTTCTTACACCAACGTAAATAACAACAAAAATTATGAATGGCTGTGTACGAAGAGCGCAATGAATGGTTGGACCCATTCGAAACAGTCCTGCATCACAGTAGGCGAGGAGGCAATGAGACATTGTGTCCGTTGTTTCGTTTACTTTCCACGGTAGGACGGTTTCCTTGTATCTGTCGTTAGTGTACTTGCAGCCGCCTTCGAGTCCTGGTGGTACGTACCTACAATTAGCGTACCATCAGTTCCATGCAACTCGTTTAAAGGCCCATTCACAATGAAAATTAAACATAAGTTACCGTAACATAAACACAGAAGTTTGCGCCCAGGCTACCAAATGGGATCATTCACAATGATTCACATAAGCATTGACATAAACATTACCGTAAGACTTTGAAAGGCATGTTGGTCCGATAAGTTAACAAATTTAAAGAAATAAATATCACAAGTCCTTCAATAACTGTCTGTTTCATTAATTAATGAACAATTGCCCAGTTCCGGTAACCCCTTATTTAAATTAGCCAATGGAAACTCTTCTCACTGCGGCACGTACCCCCCTCCACTTAAGTCATGACGTGTTTTCTTATACTGTGTCATTGCACCAGTCACCACCACGCTACCCACCAGGCAACATTACTTCTTTTTACTACTCCAACATCAAAGATCTCCTAAGTGGTTTATCGTCACTTCAATTTTCTTTCTGGTTCTATACAGGTCCCTTCACTAAAACTTATTGATTTTTGCAGATTTTACAATGTGCTGCCACGTCGTGATGACTGATGCAAAACAATATTTTAATTTGTTATTCTTTTAACTGTCTGTGTCTCAATTTTAAGCTGCATATATGTTTCCCAGACTTCAATTTTTAAAGAAATTTTGATCTATAAGCTGCATACATGTTTCTGCAGGCTTTAACTCCAAATACTTTTATGTATTAATTTTGAGACCTCATGAAGGTTTAACTGTCATATATATATATATATATATATATATATATATATATATATATATATATATATATTCGACTGTTCATAAGTCAAATTTCACTTGTTTTTCTTATTATTGTAGTTTTTTATATTCTCACGTCATGTACCTTAATACATTTCGATGTTACTTGTCCATCTACGTCTTTATATGAAAAGCTTAATATCACGCAAGTCTGACTTGAAGATGCTATTATAATAGCGAAAGCGCTAGTCAAAGATATGTTCATGTAACCTAGTGTAATATTTTGTATTTTGAATGGACAGTTATTGAAGGACCTTTGATATTTATTTCTTTAAATTACCGTAAGACGTTAACATGAAAGTTTGCAAACTCCAAACTTTCATGCTTATGCTTACGTGATTTGCAAACGGCCCACCCTGTATGTGTAACAACTTTCAACAAAGGTATGATTTTAAAATTGGAGAATTAGGTTCAAGGGCAGTTGTTGAATATTCGCTAGCAGAAAAATAGAATAGACCACATCTGCTAAGAGTGAAATAATTTCAGCTATGTAAAAAAAAAAATAAAATAAAATAAACGTATAACTGCAGGAAACATACCTGTAACAATGTGTTGTAAAAGCACAAGAGAGTAAAAATCGGCAGTAACATCGTGGTATTAATGCATTCGAAGTAATGCACTACACACGAGTTAGACCTGTATTATACATTAATATATTGCACTGTAGTGGAGAAAATACGCCACGCTCACAGCATACATTTTTGACAGTTTTGTTAGAGTAAATGTCACATCGAAACGTCAAGCTGAATGTCGCCTTTATTTTCTTTCCATCCTAATTAATTTATTTTTATATTTTAATACTACATTTTGTTACGGAATTTACAAGTTATCAAAGACCATTTATCTGCTTCTCTGGTGCCGTATAATCCAAGTCAGAGTTACAATTTAAACAATTCTCATATCTGATTAGAAATAAATAAATTTCCTGATGTCAATAACACATTAATTAACTAAACGACTGACTTATGCTTCAATTTAAGAGTTGCTATACATTCATCGCTTGCAAAAAAATAGTCCCTTGTTAGGTTGATGCATAAGTTCGTAGCGTTTTTGTTCGTCAACACAATACTGCGTTGTTAGGCGATTGTTTATCGTTTGTCATCTGTCATTTGTTATTTGGAGCGTTGTACTTGTAAATATGTTTTGAAGTTTCCAGATTTGAAGAACGTTTCTGCTATTTGTGGGCTAAAGAAGATGGAATGTCGAGTGGAAAAAAACGAACACTTCCGACATATTCTTTTGTTTGAGTTTAATAGAGAAGCAAAGACAGCGAAGGCGACTCGAAACATTTGTGCAGTGTACGGGGAGAACGCCTTCGGAGAAAGCACTGCAAAATAATGGTTCTGTCGTTTCAACACACAACACCCCCTACAGAAGTTGGTGTAGGCCTACATCCACAGAAGATGATGTTATGCGTCTGGTGGGATGAAGAAGGCGACGTGTACTACGAATCACTTCCCAGGGATGTAACCATAAGTGCTGACATTTATTGTCAACATCTCAGACACCTTGCGGCTGCAATTGAAGAAAAACGACCGGGAAGACTGCATCAAGTGTACTTACTTACTGGCTTTTAAGGAACCCGGAGGTTCATTGCCGCCCTCACATAAGCCCGCCATTGATCCCTATCCTGAGCAAGATTAATCCAGTCTCTACCATCATATCCTACCTCCCTCAAATCCATTTTAATATTATCTTCCCGTCCACACCTTTGGAGTAACGGTCAGCGCGTCTGGCCGCGAAATCAGGTGGCCCGGGTTCGATTCCCGGTCGGGGCAAGTTACCTAGTTGAGGTTTTTTCCGGGGTTCTCCCTCAACCAAAGATGAGCAAATGCTGGGTAACTTTCGGTGCTGGACCCCGGACTCATTTCACCGGCATTATCACCTTCATCTCATTCAGACGCTAAATAACCTAAGCTGTTGATAAAGCGTCGTAAAATAACCTACTAAAATAAAAATAAATATTATCTTCCCATCTACGTCTCGGCCTCCCCAAAGGTCTTTTGCCCTCCGGCCTCCCAACTAACACTCTATATGCATTTCTGGATTCGCCCATACGTGTACATGTCCTGCCCATCTCAAACGTCTGGATTTAATGTTCCTAATTATGTCAGGTGAAGTATATAATGCGTGCAGCTCTGTGTTGTGTAACTTTTTCCATTCTCCTGTAACTTCATCCCTCTTAGCCCCAAATACTTTCCTAAGAACCTTATTCTCAAACATCCTTAATCTCTGTTCCTCTCTCAAAGTGAGAGTCCAAGTTTCACAACCATACAGAACAACCGGTAATATAACTGTTTTATAAATTCTAACTTTCAGATTTTTTGACAGAAGACTAGATGACAAAAGCTTCTCAACGGAATAATAACATGCATTTCCCATATTTATTCTGCGTTTAATTTCCTCCCGAGTGTCGTTTATGTTTGTTACTGTTGCTCCAAGATATTTGAATTTTTCCACCTCTTCGAAGGATAAATCTCCAATTTTTATGGTTCCATTTCGTACTATATTCTGGTCACGAGACATAATCATATAGTCTACTTAGTCTTTTCGGGATTTACTTGCAACCCTATCGCTTTACTTGCTTCAATTAGAATTTCCGCGTTTGCCCTAATCGTTTGTGGATTTTCTCCTAACATATTCACGTCATCCGCATAGACAAGAAGCTGATGTAACCCGTTCAATTCCAAACCCTCTGTGTTATCCTGAACTTTCCTAATGGCATATTCTAGAGCCAAGTTAAAAAGTAAAGGTGATAGTGCATCTCCCTGCTTTAGCCCGCAGTGAAATGGAAAAGCATCAGATAGAAACTGGCCTATACCATGTATTGTGGGGCCCTATCACCACGGCATGGCGCGTCCTCAGGTTGCGGATAGAGGAGACGGCCTCCAGACATGGAGGGTAGCTGCGAATATATTGAGTAAGCAGTCGTGGACAGCCGATAAGGGGTGGTCCTCCAGCTTGGGGGTTAGGCGAAGGGCTAACAACCCATCACCGTAAAAAAACAGCTTGTTACGAAACCTAACAGTAAGCCTGCATCAAGTGTAGAAATTAATATTGTTTATTTTTTTCTGAACATAAATGGAGTATTTATTTTGACTATTACACTCTTACTACGTCATACTACTTTTGACCAATAAAACGGTACGAAAGGACGTATTTCAACCAATCATGGCTGCTTATCGCACAATTTTATCGCGTCCTTAGCATTTGTTTAATTTTATCGCGTCCCTAGCATTTGTTTAATTTTATCGCGTCCCTAGCATTTGTTTCTTTGTTTGCCAACATTTGAAACTGCGCTGGTCTGGACGTCAAAAATATATATAAAATTACAAACCACTCCAGTCGATGCACAGCAGTTTCAAATATGACTCGCATTGGCATTCAAGAACAAGAATTAATAAAAATCACTGATCATACCTATGCATCTTCTGAAATCCGATTTACAAATAAATGAAGAGCACCATTCGGAAATCCTGAATAAGTTGAATACACCATGTAGGCCTAAATCAACGAGTTCCACTTCTATTATGCACACGTCCAATATAACATCAATTGAACCACCAACCACATTCAAATTTGAAAATTGTACATTCAATAATTATTCCTTTTAAAATTATTCATTCGGAAATTCTGAATAAGTTGAATACACCATGTAGGCCTAAATCAACGAGTTCCACTTCTATTACGCACACGTCCAATATAACATCAGTTGAACCACCAACCACATTCAAATTTTAAAATTGTACATTCAATAATTATTCCTTTTAAAATTATTCATGTTTATTTTTATGTCATCGTCGTTAATTAAAACTTTTCTAACACTTGTGTATATTAGTTAGGTTATGTTATAGCTTCTGCTCTGAGAGGATAAAAATAACTTCTGCTATATGATATTATGGATAGTCACGTATCAGAGATTGTTTAATATTAAGATTTATTGAATAGTAATCATTACAGTGTCTGTATAAAGACACTACTGCCATCTAGCATGCATCTAGCGTAATATTTGTAATGTTGAGATGGTACAATAATACATTTGAAGACAGTTGTATTTTCCTAAGTCAATTAATATTTTATTGTATTGGAGTACTTCGTTACTTCTAATCTTTATATACTTTTTTCTAATCGTGTAATAGTCAATTAAATCCCACTCGAGTTTTGATTTTCTCTAGATAAATCAAAACGTCTAGTGAGATTACTGTTGATAAAATGGAATTAATGTTCATTGTTATTTGTTATAATGAGGCTTGAATCATAATTGTAGTCTATACTTTGTATGTTATTTTTATATGACGTATGGTTAAATTAGTTTAGATTTAGTGTTACGAACTTTATAATTACAAATTATTGTTTTTTATATTATTTTCCTGTTCTAAGGCTGTGGACGATTGGAGCACATATTTGGTTACCACCCGACTGTAGACCTACATGTTAGTCGTTCTGCTTCACTGACATCTAGAGACTCTCTATTACTTTTCTCTCGGTAGAGTTATAGTCCAAGTTCACACAACTTAACAGTTTCGGTACCAACTTCCTAGCTCTAATCACAAGAGTTGCCGAAAAGTCAGCTTCATGAGAACATTAGAAATAAAATAAACAAAAACACAATGGCAAACAATCTGAAATGTTATCTAACCAATAATGAATCCAGCAAAAAAGCTATTCTGAGAAGATAGGTAGGCTTACAAGTTCAGCTGTATATCCAGTAACATACGCGTGCATCTGCTTTATTTGTAATGTTCGATACTATGATCATATCTCACCTTCTTTCGAGAAGTTATCATGGCTTGGGTTACATGAGAGGAGAAATCTGCACTCACTTTCTCTCTTATATCGAATTATGTACACTTCATCCCCCTATTATTTATTCGCTCGTTTTCATACTCTCTCTCGCTATCATAATATTAATACTCGATCACAACGCGATAATACGCTAGAAATTCCACTTCACACATCATCTCTGTATTCCTCATCTTTCACTGTTGCTACCTCTCGTCACTGGAACTCTCTGCCGCCTGAAGTCAAGGGCTGCCGAACATTGAAATCTTTCAAATCCAAATTAGAAAATTATCTTATGACGAGTTGCCAAACTAACTTACTATTATGACAAGTGTTGTATTGCATGTTTCCAGGTATTCACATTTTTTTTTATGTTCCAGTGATATTTAACTTATTTTATATTTTTGTTTTCATATTTTCCGATAATGGTATATCTCTAATGTGATAAGTTGAGCTATATATACCGGTAATCATAATTTTCCTTACTGTGTGTACTTAAAAATATTGTATTCATTGTATGCTTTGTACATCACTATTTTATTACTATTATTATTATTATTATTATTATTATTATTATTATTATTATTATTATTATTATTATTATCAATAATTGTCTTATTTTTTATAATTTGTATGTCTCATTTATTTTGACCTGCTGTTCACATTTTATTATGCTTTTTTCTTTCTTTCTGTATGTTATATATTATGTCTGATTTCTCCTTACTTGTTGTTTACATTTTATTATTATTATCTTATTCAATTTTGTGTGTAAAATTGTAGTGTACTTTGTAAATTTGTTGTGTTTTTTTGTAATGCAGTTTTACTCCTGGTTGAGTGTTAGAGAAGGCCGTATGGCCTTAACTCTGCTAGGTTAAATAAATCATTATTATTATTATTATTATTATTATTATTATTATTATTATTATTATTATTATTAATATACCAGTAATGAAAAATGCATAACACTGAATAGTGTCATCTGCTGCAGTTATTGATAGGCCTGCATCATATTCGCACAACAGTATCTAACAAGTGACCCTGATGATCTATATTTATGCTGTCAACAACTGAGAAAGACAAAGAGGGCATATGCGTCTTACTTGGGATAATGAACTGGAAGTAACATTATTATGGCAGCAGATTCTATGAGACCAAGATAGCCTACTCTTTAACAAAAAGAAGTGTGAGGGGATTTGAGCAAATCCCTTGGATTGCGTGTAACGTCTATACAGAAATTAGGGCATTGGAATTAGGATAAATAAATACAATTAGCTATAAGATTTAAACGTGTCTAATGAACGGATTAATAAGCTATGAATAACAGTCACTCCACCAATAATAATAATAATAATAATAATAATAATAATAATAATAATAATAATAATAATAATAATAATGCATTAAAACAATGTACAGAGGGCATAAAATCCCGTTACCCCCTAATAATACTTCAAACATACACACTATTAATGTAATTTCGGTCATAATGCAGATATATACCTACTTTACACTAACTGTGTGTCCGAAATGTCCAAAGGGTCAGTATGTCCCTCATCAATTTCCTCACACAAAATAATGCGTCGCCAGCTTCGTTGTAACATTCGCCTCAGTATTGTTGGTGTAATTTGTTGGAAAGAGCAACGCACAACGTCCTTCAATCCATCAATGGTGTCGTACCATTCCTGTTGAACAATGCTCTTGATGAAACCCCACAGCACATTGTCACAGGTCATGAGGTCAGGACTGCGAAGTGGCTAGTCGAGAGGGACTGGTAAGATGGGTAACCCACTACCAATCCAGCGTTGTAATCCTTGGCGAAGCGCCTCTTCGTCCCCGGTCTGTAAATAAACAATCCGTCTCGTCCCCGGCTGAAATATGTTTTGTTAATCCAGGAACCCGTCTCGTCCCCGGTTGAAATATGTTTTGTTAATCCAGGAACCCGTCTCGTCCCCGGCTGAAATATGTTGTTAATCCAGGAATCCGTCTCGTCCCCGGGTGAAATATGTTTTGTTAATCCAGGAACCCGTCTCGTCCCCGGCTGAAATATGTTTCGTTAATCCAGGAACCCGTCTCGTCCCCGGCTGAGATATGTTTCGTTAATCCAGGAACCCGTCTCGTCCCCGGCTGAAATATGTTTCGTTAATCCAGGAACCCGTCTCGTCCCCGGCTGAAATATGTTTCGTTAATCCAGGAATCCGTCTCGTCCCCGGCTGAAATATGTTTTGTTAATCCAGGAACCCGTCTCTTCCCCGGCTGAAATATGTTTCGTTAATCCAGGAACCCGTCTCGTCCCCGGCTGAAATATGTTTCGTTAATCCAGGAACCCGTCTCGTCCCCGGCTGGAATACATTTTGTTAATCCAGGAACCCGTCTCGTCCCCGGCTGGAATACATTTTGTTAATCCAGGAACCCGTCTCGTCCCCGGCTGGAATACATTTTGTTAATCCAGGAACCCGTCTCGTCCCCGGTTGAAATATGTTTTGTTAATCCAGGAACCCGTCTCGTCCCCGGTTGAAATATGTTTTGTTAATCCAGGAGCCCGTCTCGTCCCCGGCTGAAATATATTTTGTTAATCCAGGAATCCGTCTCGTCCCCGGGTGAAATATGTTTTGTTAATCCCGGAACCCGTCTCGTCCCCGGCTGAAATATGTTTTGTTAATCCAGGAATCCGTCTCGTCCCCGGTTGAAATATGTTTTGTTAATCCAGGAAGCCGTCTAGTCCCCGGTTGAAATATGTTTTGTTAATCCAGGAACCCGTCTCGTCCCCGGCTGAAATATGTTTTGTTAATTCAGGAATCCGTCTCGTCTCCGGCTGAAATATGTTTTGTTAATCCAGGAACCCGTCTCGTCCCCGGCTGAAATACGTTTCGTTAATCCAGGAACCCGTCTCGTCCCCGGCTGAGATATGTTTCGTTAATCCAGGAACCCGTCTCGTCCCCGGCTGAAATATGTTTCGTTAATCCAGGAACCCGTCTCGTCCCCGGCTGAAATATGTTTTGTTAATCCAGGAACCCGTCTCGTCCCCGGCTGAAATATGTTTCGTTAATCCAGGAACCCGTCTCGTCCCCGGCTGAAATATGTTTCGTTAATCCAGGAACCCGTCTCGTCCCCGGCTGAAATATGTTTCGTTAATCCAGGAATTCGTCTCGTCCCCGGCTGAAATATGTTTTGTTAATCCAGGAACCCGTCTCGTCCCCGGCTGAAATATATGTATTTCCTATTCCAGTTCTCATGAATTGGATCAACTACTCGTATACACAACTGAGTGAAATGTTCACGGTGTAAACGAATTCTCATGAACTACTGGCCTGTATCATTATCTACTCGACAATCACACAGTACACACCGATGTCTCCGTTTCTGTATTTCCTATTTCAGTACCTACTCAACACAAAATATTGCAACTGAGTGAAATCTTAAGTCAGCGAGGTAAAACAATTCCCGTGCTAATAATTATAAATTTAATATGCACAGATTATTGGCTTCAGGGGAGACAAAATGGCGATGTGTGAATCGGCAGTGCAAAGCATATTTAAATACTATTGGTGAGCTCATCCTCTGGTGGAATTCTACACATTGTAAGTGAATAGCTTTTAAGGTTTCTTTATGCATTTTATTTTTATAGGAGAGCCTAATGGAGAGCTGTAATGGCAAGTGTCGATGTACGTAATCATGAATCGAACTCAGAAAACACAATAGTTCGCCTTCATATAACAGCATCTGCTAAAAGGAAAGCTACTGAAGACATAAGCGAGAGACCTCTAGAATTTATTCGCTCCTGTCTTCATGAAACACAAAATAATCATTTTCAAGATATTAACAATATAGCGTTTATGCTGCAAGGAGGAAAGTGTTGCCACCTGTGTAAAAAATATTAATGAAGTTCACTCTGTTATTACTCAAAACTCAGAAAAATGAAAACTTTATTCTTTTGAATAACGTAGAAAACAATCTCGTAATATTTGGCAGTCCCAAGTCTGCACAAAATGTGAAAGAATATTTTGTCTTTACCTGATTTCACTCTTCTTACACACCTGAGACGAGGATATAGGATTAACGCGCCAAGAATTAGGTGGGGACGGGTTGGGCTACTTACATTAACGCATCGAAAATTACGTCGGGACGAGTCGGTCGATTCTGGGAGAGACGAACTATGCCCTGGAGACCCGTAATCCTGATACAACCCGTCACTGATCTTCTACCGCACCAGAACATAACTGTCTCAGCCTGGAAAGGTGGAGTGGGGAGGTAGGGGGTGGTCTGCAATGACTCAATCGAGTTAATAGCGCCCAGACCTGCTTTATCCACACAACCGGACCAGGGATCGAATTCGAGACGCCTAGCTGAAAGACCAGCACGCTAGCCTGAGCTACAGACACGGCTAAATATTTACATTTCGTCTATGGTAGAAAAGAAGTGAAGAATCAGGGAATACTGAGTTGAACGCATTAGTTTTAATAGCCTGATAAACGTGCTCCTGAAATGCACGTTTTATTCCATTTACGGAGGCTTTATTATTTTGTGCCTTATGTTAGTATGAGCATAATTTCTGCATTTAAGCTTTCCCTGTATAATACGTAACCACGGACGACGTTTTTAGGGTGGCTGCGACGTGACGATTCTTGTCAGATTCCCTGTCAGACATAAACAAGTAGGCTACACAGAGCTCAACATAAACCTCTGTGACACAGGCACGTCATCAAGCACATCCATTCACGAATGCCGACATGTAAGATACAGTCCTGCTTTCTTCTCTAGACACTTTTTCTGTGTTTCCAAGAGCAAATAAATTCACACATCATTACTTCATTAAGAGAATAGGCTATACAGGGACTTTCAAGAGTAACGCATAGGCCTAATTGCAATTAAAATTGAATGAGGCGATTTTGGACACCTCAAACCTCGTATTTTGAAAGGAATGTTTTTATCCAAACAAACTATTTTTGCGATTATTTTTGTGCGAGTTATGATGCCATCAAGAACATTTCCAAATGACACCCATACAGTCTTTTAATATCATTTGAAAGAACAAAATAATGTTTTCTGTAATATTTCATTTGTTTTCCCTGTATTTTTGTAGTTTTACATCTATGCCAATATTTATACCAGAGATTAGGTGACGAAAACAATTAAATTCAGATACTTTTTTGATCATTTTTGCTTCCAACTGGACGGAGTTATGGAATAATAGACCAGACAACAATCTGAAAAAAAAATAGAAATATTTGCAGAAATCTGTTGTTGACTTGATTATTTAACTCAGAAAAAATCAAGAATGCGATATGTGTACTCAGCGCACATTTATAAGCAAAATTCTTTTATTGCATAAAATTCATTATTTGTTTTGCTTTGCAATATTAAATCAACTGCTGGTCTGTTATTAAAATTTGGTTAGTCTTTTTTATTATTATTTGGGATATTTTTTTGTAATAGTATGAGTGTTGCAATACTTCTTGTGTAAAATGTTGAATAAATAACCGGATTTACTTGAATGGTCAATATCTCGAAACAGGTTTTTGTCGGTTGGTCTCTTATTGCGTAACTCCGTCCACTAGGTCTATTTTGATCCTTTCACTCCTTTTTTCAAATATGCCTATATCTTTGGTTTTCTAAGATAAATTGTCATATAACTTTCGCCATTATTGCTTAGGCTAATTGAAATGCGTCCCCGTACAAGTCATGTTCCGACGTAAAGAAAATAACCAAATCATCTACATATAATAACATTTGGAGTGTATTCTGTTAAATTCTGATTCCGTATTAAATAAGCTTCTTATAGTCTTTTATGATTTTGTTAATGTTCTGTGTCAAAGAGAATTTGTGACAGTTCACAACCATCTTTTATTCCTTTATTAGTTGGCATTAGTTCCGAAATGATTTCAATTGAAATTTCAATTTTTATCTTTGAATTAATTATTAACATGCAGACTTTGAATTGATCCAATTAATGGTTAATAATGATATGAGGTCCTCTCATAAGTAATGTAGTTTTTTTTAGTTTCTTGTTTTGTGAGAGTTTAATGATTTTATTTAGTTGGGCAATGCAATATTTTTTGTGCGAGATCGTGCGTATTTCCTTGTTTTCCGCACAGAACCAATACGTGGTAAGTGTGAAATACCACATTCAGTATTCCCAACGTAACACACATAACAATTTCCCTCTTCTTACCGCTTAAGCGCGACATTCATTTTACTGCTTTAGGCTTTTAACATATTATATTTAGAGACGTTTAACATAGTAATAATTATAAATTGAGGGGCTTTTTCACAAAACTCGTTATCTACATTTTTTTCGATTTTGAGGTTTTAGCGTATCCTTATGTTTTTGGGTCAGGAGAATCCAATGGTGCTATCAGAATTAAGCTAAAGTTGGTAAGTATATCAGTAAATTTATCTTGAAATAAAAGAGATTTTTCAAAATTCGGTATCTACAGTTCTGTATTTTAGAAAAGAGTTGTCTTGACAAAAAGAAGATTTTGTAGATAACGAGTTTTGTGAAAACGCCCCTCAATTGGAAACTTACCACTTCAATTTCACCTAAATTGCAATGTTAATTATTGTTCTTAAATATTTGCAAAAATTAAGTAAAGTCTACTACTCCACGAAACTTATTGCATTCCTGATACAAGTAACATTAAGGAAGCCGTGAAAAAATCAACGAGATTCCAGATGCCGATGTTATTACTGCAATATGTTATATAAATAATATTGTTAAAATATTAAAATGAAAAATAAATCATTACATAACCTTACCGTTTGTTTTAAGTTCGCATTTATAGACTGGGGGGGGGGAAAAAGACAGACGTATATCACGGCCTGCTGGAGTATAGTAAACACAGAAAACATTTTACAGCAACAATGTTGAAGAAAGATATTTTGGTGTTCCGAAGTTGGCGTCATTAAACAGAAACCAACATGGAGATTTCATTGCAACTAATTAGAAATTCGTCTTTCAGGTATGTAATAAACGAACTTCGCACAAAATAATGTACGATACACGAGCGGTATGTTTGTTTTCATGTTCTCGGAAATTAAAAAAGCTCAACTACGTTTCGCTTTTTCAATCTTTCCTCGACCATGAAAACGTCAACATACCGCTCTTGTAACGTATATTACTATAGTGGGTTATTTTACGACGTTGTAGGCCTATCAAGATAACTTATCAAGTTATTTAGCGTCTGAATGAAATGAAGGTGATAATGGCGGTGAAATGAGTCCAGGGTCCAACACCGATAGTTACCCAGCATTTGCTCATATTTGGTTGAGGGAAAACCCCGGAAAAAAAACCCAACCAGGTAACTTGTACCGACCGGGATTCGAAACCGGGCCACCTGGTTTCACGGACAGACGCTCTTCCGTTACTCCACAGGTGTGGACGACAATGCAATTTACAGAACGATATGGTTATTATTGTGCACTGTGAACATGTGATAGTCGTCAATTTTAATAGGCCTATAAATATTAGTCTGCAAAATGGAGGTGATAAAGTTTGAGATTAGAATCCTTCTAAAGCACTACTGCTGCCACAAATCGAAGAATAAGTGAAGTCGAGGGTGAAGATGTATTTAGTTAGCGTGCAACACAACGATGGTTCCAGTGTTTCAAATGGAGATGGATAGTCTACAATTAAGATTTACAGCGTCCTGGAATACCTAAAGTACGAAATATTGAGAATACAACCACAGTTTTGGAAGAAAATCCACAAAATTGTACTCGCATATTGTCAGAAAAACTTAGTGCTTCAAAAGCTACAATGTATCGTGGTATTAAGAAGCTTAGAAAATCATATAGAACTTGTAGATTTGTGTTTCATGAATTGACAACTGAACAGGGTCAACGCAGAGTGGATATCTGACGTCGGCTTATCGCTAATCCCACGGATGATAGATTTATGAGGAGAATTGTCACATATGATGAAAAATGGGTACATTAACGCAATCCTGACACCTCACGACAGTGGATCGCTCGATCCCCGTCAGACTGCCAAAGTCGTCATTAAACAAAATCGGTTCGGCCCCAAAGTAATGTTATGGTATCTGGTGGAATTCAGAAGATGTGATTCTCTGGGAATTGGTCCAAACGGACATGCAGTCTCCATTCTCAACAGCTAGAACGAGTTCGTAAAATTTTGAAAGAAATACCCGGGATTAGTTAATCGAAATAGAATTCTCTTGCAACAGGACAATGCGAGACCCTATTCAGCTCGAACAACCATGGAGAAAACCCAGGAATTGAGAGGAATCGAACTGCTACAACACCCGGTAAATAGCTCTGACTTTGCGCTTTCAGACTACCATCTGTTTCGGTTTCGATTCATAGCCCACTCCCTGTGTGAAAGGAATCTGCAAAACTTGGAAACCGTTTAAATGGGCATCACAGAATTCGTGCATCAAAAACAGAAATTAGTAACGTCGAGGAATAACAAACCTCTCTGAAAGATGGCTCAAGACCATAGACTCTAATGGTCTTTGCTTTGAATATTATATTAATTTCTTATCACAAACGCTTCAATTAAATTTTTTCTCCAAAACCGACAATAGCGTATTTGTGAGAAAGTATTTATAGTAAAAATAATTAGGAATTAAAACATTTTTTCTCGCGAAATATCCACCGCTTTATTTGTGGATTCAGCATCAGTTTAAGTGATTCCTCACAAATAGGGGCTCTAGTATAAATTACTAGTTGATGTTTCTCACTTATATTTCATTTTGGGTCATTATTCTGCATGAATAATTGCAACAGTCTCTCTAATTATGCGTAACCCGCATCCGGACATTTTCCTAAAGACATTATTTACTTTCGTGCCAGGAATCGAACCAGAGTCCTCACCAAAAATTAAAATAGTCCCGCTATTGAACTTGTGGTTTCTGCCATAGCGAGATCCCACAGTTCTGACATCGATTTTGAAGAGGCAATTATCCAGTAAAAGGGTGCTCGGAGTTTTTATGACGGAGTCGGAGAAAAGGAGCGGGAGAGGAGAAAAGGGAAGGGGAGACAGAATACCTTCAGTCTTGAGATTTTCTAGGAGTCGAGTGGGGGAAATGTAAATACGACAGCAATTCTTCTTCAGCGAAGACAGTCGTGTGGTAGAAAACATGGATATTGAATTCACAACTTCCACAGAACATAAACAAATGAACAAATTCTGTGTGATCTCAAACTGAAGATTTTTGGGAACACCGCAGACACTGCTGAGAATTCCGGTTGCAAAGGATCAGTAAGGAGCAATTGATGCAGCCTGCATGACAACAAAATGACAAGGTGGGGAGAACAAGAAATACAGTATTGATATGTACGGTTGGTTTTGTGTTTCGCTTGAGGGGTACCTGACTTCACGGCGATCACGGAGTTTGTTTTGTGTTCCAACACACATTTTCCCGCCTGTGGGCTAGAGGTTGATTCTTTTTGCTCACCTGAAAAATACAATTTTTTACAACGGTAGTAACTTTACTCCGCTTTACTATTGATTTATGAGTACCAAATTGTAATTACTTAATGCCCTGTACCCTAGACATTTTTTTCCCGTCGGTCGGTATAAATCCAACAACTGTTGTTCTTTCCAAAGGCTTGTAAAGTCGATGACCCCGTGTTGTAGATTTACAACATGTTGTAACATAACCAAGTATCTGGACAAGGGACCTCCAGACAAAGCTATCGGCCATGTTCTTAGCAAGATTTTTATTTCGCATCATTTATGAAGGCCGAATAAGGGAACAGAGAGAATCTCTTTTTACTCGTACGCATGACGAAGGTTTGAGAGACATCTATACTGTCGTTAATACTTTCGGGAAGGACCTGAACTGGATGTTAATGATGTAGGCAGCATAGACGTAATGCAGCTTTTGGAACTGATATCCTAATCCACTTCATCTGATCCGTCATTGCATAACTGTTAACGATATTCTTTTTGAAGTTGTGTGAGCTTCAGTAGAAACTACGGAATAAAAATAAAACTTGAAATGTGAAAATAAAAAAAGGATATTTTAGCTTCTGAAAGCATTAAAAGAATGTATCAAGAATAAATAGTAAATGAAAGTGGATTCATATCAAAGTTAATGTCAGTTGTTTGATTCTCGCGATTAAATATTAATGAATTCAGTAGATGGCGGCAAGAAGAAGAGAGAAACACCCTCCTCCCACCCCGTCACCATAACCTGTGTAAAGTGTTGCCTGAGGACTGTCCAGTTTTTCGAACAGAGGAAACAAACATTAGTTCACCACTTCCATCCTAAATAAAAAATAAGTCACAACATTGAAAACATCCCTCTCCCATCTCAATATTTTTCGAGCTCAGAAGTCAGCTGAGAAAGTTATGACTTCAGGCTTTTAATATGCATCAAGAATTCTCATGGTTTATTTGCTGGAACATGGTACCTATCACTAAGTGTTGGATATTATTTCAACCTTCCAAGTAAGACGATTAATTTCCTTCCATGAAAATAATTTATTACGCCGTGTAGAAAATCATGTAAAAATTAGTTTATCCGCTTTGATTAAATAATATGAACTTTACATCACTAATAAAAATGTTATGAACACATTCATTACGCAACAAGTTAGCTAATGATACTATTACGCAACTAGCTTGCGTCCACAACTGTGGCGTAACGGTTAGTGCGTCTGACGCGCGAATCCAAGTGGTCCGGGTTCGAAATCCGATCGGGGCAAGTTACCTGGTTGAGTTTTTTTCGGGGTTTTCAACCAACCCAATACGAGCAAATGTTGGGTAACTATCGGTGCTGGACCCCGGACTCATTTCATCGGTATTATCACTTTCATTTCATTTCATTCAGACGCTAAATAACCTGAGATATTGATACAGTATCGTAAAATAACCCACTAAAAAAAACTAGTTAGGCAATGATATTGCTATTACCTAACTGGTTGAGTCATATCTTACGCGGAATTTCGATGGTACTAAACATTCAATTGCACAATACTGAATCCTCTTTGAATTCATTTTAACAATGTTTACTTATTTCTCCTAGTAAGCCTACTGCTGTTCTTCTGTTATAAACAAAAACCTATCGTGCTCAAAATTAATAAAACAAACAAACGAATCGCCTCTCGACGAATTTTTCTCCTAAAATATTAATTGTCAATATTACATATATTATTCTATCTGACAAATTAATAAATCTATAATATTCTCATGGCTAGCAGTGCATATGTTTGTGCAGATTACTGTACACTTAACCCTTTCCAGCCCAATGATTCCATATGGCATCATACACTTTACCTGCTCTGAGAATGCATGTAAAATGCCAAATGACTCCATATGTTATAATAGCCATATTCTTAGTTATTTTTAAGATAGCTGGCATCCCTGAAATCCCGAAACAAAACACTATCGGGCAGCGTTTCTCCTTCATGTCAAAATATTATTTTTAATTTTCAATTTAATTTGGGCTGGAAAGGGTTAACTGTGGAATCCTGGCCAAATAAGTCTCTCAGCTGAGTGCGCTCCTAGTATAATGGCAGTTGACATTGGACATATACGTCAACATATATGCCTAACATGGAGTCAAGCCATAAAGGGAAACATTCAAGGAGGAGAATTCGATCCGGTGCTATGGCTTGAATTCGGCGTAGCTCAGTGGTCAGAGCGCTTGGTACGTAGAACCAAGGACCCGGGTTCGATCCCCGGCGCCGGAGTGAATTTTTCTCCTCAAATAGGCTATTAATTGTCAATATTACAGATATTATTCTGTCTGACAAATTAATGAACCTACAATATTCTGGTTAATTTAGTATTTTCCCAATCTCATCCCATTCTAATTTCACAAATTATGAAGCTCCTCATACTGTTGGACTTAATAAAATAAGCTTCGCGTCATCCATTTCATTATACCTTCAATATTACCGCGATTGGAGACCTTGGAATCGAAATATTTGTCATGACATTCTATATTTCGATCTTGGACCGTACGGAAATCCGTTTAGAATAATTTTCTGGCCAGAATTCTGAACGGAATCCTGTGGCGATACGGCCAAGTGTGCGATGCTTCATTTAAAATAATGCAAAGAATAAAAATCTGAACGCGGCGAACGAGTTTCTTCCGGTAAGTGAGCGCCTAGCTTTAACGTCCATTTGTATATAATCTTATTCAATGCTGGCCATGTTAAGACTAAGAATGTGACGTTTCGCCATAGCCTGTCTTTCTCGTTAGCCGCGCTATTTCCTACGCGACGTAAATTACGTAAAATATGTATAATTTATTTTACATGACCAACCCTGACTGAACCTAAAGAGGCGAGCGAATCTATGCACAGGGTCGTTCTTCCAACAGAATGTTTGCAAGTTAAACTGCGGACTTGAACTGTTATGTCATCCACTTCGGTACCATTACACGACGTTCTTTTCAAACCTCAAATTGGACTTCTACTGTATCTATCCACTGTATTAGTCTTCCTTCAGGGGAGGGCACGGACTGGGACTGTCCTCGCACACAGGCCGCACGGGTGGACTCATTGGGAATGGAATGACGTACTTGCTCTAAGACACCCCCTCTATACAGATCTCCCTGCGCGCCGCCTCAGAACTCGCCTATAGCCAACATGATTCCTTTACCTTTCCGCGTAGGATTCACCGCGGTTTCTTATCCGCGGTCTCACGAGCCCAGTGGAAAGCTCACGGTGTATAGTGCTACCACCAACAACGAATGACCACATATCCACGGGGTCCAATTTCGGCGACTCTACATCGGAGCAAGCCCGGAGAAACAGACATGAAGTGTAATTATGAAGGCGAAATGAATCCGAGGTCCAAACGCTGAAAGTTAGCCTACCCAGCAATTCTGCTTCGATTGGTTGAGGGAAAACGTAGGACTAAAACTTCAATCCGGTAATTTGCCCCAACCAGGATTTGAACCCGGTTATTTTATTATTTTTGGGTGAAATCTTAATATTTATTATGACTTTCTTGATATCTGAGGCTATGAAATCTTCTGTTTTAAACTAGGATTAGATACCCTATTATTTTAGATATAAATTATTTTTAACTTAGGTAGTTAAGGTCTTGAAAATTAAAGAATTTGGCGGTATTTTAGTCTTTTTAGAGGAATCTGTCCCTTAATCGATAGTCCACGTCGAACCTTACCAAAGTTAATATATGTATACCGCCGTTATAATGAAAATCTTTTTAGGGTTAATGAAATTTTCTTGATTTAATTTAATAAATTATTTCAGGTCAAGGTGCAGTTTATATTTTGGTGGAGATGGATTACATTTATATTTATTATTGGATTATTGTTTGAAATTTTGTTATGAAAGTGGATTTAATTGTAATTTTTTGTAGATTGTAAGAATGATTTTGGCTCTAAAATATGTACACATCGCCCGTCGCTCTCATTATTTATTAGTTGAGATAAGTCGTAACATAGTGGTTGTACCGGAAAGTGTGGCTGGAATGATATAATTAATACAGGTTAAATCTTTAAGTTAAGAATTTCATTTACACTGAATAATTTTATCGTGCAATTCGGTATAATCTGATGTATTACGTAGATTATTTTTTTTATTTTATTTTTATATTAAAATTAATTAATTGTTTTTGTATATTTTGTTGATTAAATTTTTTTTAATTATAGTTTATTTTTACATGCTAACCGTTACTCCAAAGCGATGGACAAATACTCCATAGATATTAAGTTGTAATTACTAAACATCCAAAGACGGAGTTGAGTCAGTGTCATTCTAGGGACCGCCGAGTAATAGGCCTACCGTTATACAAGATTAAATATGTTAGAGAGCTTTTACAACGTAGTCAGACTATAACATAAATTATATATAGACTACTAGAATGTGACGAAGTTATTTTTCGCACAAGCATACTGTTTTTACGTTTAATTCTTATCTTATCCTTACACTATGCTACTACATTCTACAGAGCAGAATTATTGCCCTGCATAAAACAATGTTTTATACACCGCAACTCCATTGTAAAAGCACACTAGGATAGCAGTTGGAATATAGCCATTAAAATAGAAACTCGGGAATGAATTATTAACTACAAAAGTGATAACTTAAAACGTTCTGCAATGATTTCATGGTTGGATAAGATAAAATTCATTCAGTCAGAACAAAAAATGAAGCCTAAAGGATTTCATGGAAAAGAAAGAGAATAACAATTATTAAGATTTACGAGAACGTTAGACCACTGGAGTGCAGGAACACTGACAAGCAGTGTTGCCAGGTTGTTTTAGACGGAAATCCCTACATATGTTTGAAAAAGCCCCAGAATCAGCAAAAAATCCCTACATTGGTCAAATCCCTGATCACATATATACAGTGTGTTTCAGAAATACTTTGACAAATCTTGAGGGCATGTTCTTCACACCAAAACAAGAAAAAAAAGTTCATATAAACATATGTCCGAAAATCCTTAATGTTTTGGTTATTAATGAAAGAACATAAACATCTGTTAGAATTGTCAGCTTGACAGCAAGTGTTGCAACTTTAATCAATTCAGAAACTCATAACAATGAGAGTGGAAGCAAGAGGAGATCATTTTGAACATTTGTTATATCTTCTTCTTCCTATCACGTATTAAGCCTGGTGGCCTGTTACGGTCTCACTTCATCGTTTCAGCGGACGGCCCAAAGATCTTGTTCCTAAAGGGCGGTAATTTAGTGCTTCGCGTTGTATCCTTGTTCTAGGCATCCTGAGTATAGGCTATGAGATTTCCATTTCTGTCTATAATTTTTAACTTCCTCTAAAATTGGGTCAATATTTAATTACTTCATAATATCCAAATTTTTCTTCTTGTCTAATCTATAACCTGCAGTTCTTCTTATAATCTTAATTCCAATGGCAGTGATTCGGTGTTCATCACATTTACGTGTGGTTCAAGCTTCACTTGCACACATGAGAATCAGATTGGCCATTCCCATATTATGAAATGGCAATATATGAAAGAGAACAACCACCAAGATCGCCACTGTCGAAAATGAATTATTTTGGTATAGACCGCTAGATGGAAGTACAGTTGCTAGCTATTAGGCTACTCCATATAATTCCGTAAGGGTTATAACACAGTTTAGTATAATATACATTCACGAAGCTTGAGTTGTGACGGTGCTAGGAACAATAGACTGTGCCCAGTACTATTTCGCATTGTCTGTAATAAGGCGATATTAGCGATCCTAGTGGTTAGCAACTATCTATGGATGTATATTTGTCAGTATATCTTTTCATTAATAGTCTTCCTCGTATGTAATCGTGAAAACTTTGTAACTAATTCAACAGTTCATAGCATAAATACACGTCAAAAAAATGACTTTCATACTCCATCGGCAAGTCTATCGTGCTATCAAAAAGGAGTGCGTTATATGGCAGTAAAAATTTTTAATAGCCTCCCTATCGATATAAAAAATGAAACTCAAAACATAAGATTATTTAGGGACAAATTAAAGGAGTAGGCCTACCTAATTTCTCACGCCTTCTATTCTGTAGGTGAATTCATGACATTCAATAACACTTCATGAAATTGATACTAAAACTATGTGTTGTACTAGTAGACTATATTGTAAATCTCGTCTGTATATATTTCATCTAGAATTCTAGACTGTGACTATAAATTAAGATTTTATAATAGTATTAAGTTTTTTGACTTGTTCCATATTCTAGCTATAAGCATGTATGAATACCATGGAATGTTAATAAATACAATACGTATTGAGCTTCGTGACTGTATATACTAGGCTGTGGTTATAACGTGACTTCTTTTGCAGCCGCTAGTGATAGCATAGTGAAATTGATAAAAGTTCTTGTCTTGAAAGTTCATTAGACAGATCAATCTGTTACATATGATCAGGAGTCCAATCAAAGCTCAACGATCACATGTATTAATAAGGCCTATAATATGACAAGATGAATATAGATAAAAAATGTCTGTACCTAGTTACGATTTAAACTGAGTTTCCTCGTCATGTACCATCTCTTCTTCACGCACTATGAGTCTAATAATTTCGTCATTTCTTTTGTCCTTTTTGTACATGCTTTCAAATTTTGGCGAGTTTCGCTATTTACATTGATTGAGAATTGAAAATTTGGCATCCCTCAATTTGTTTCTAAAATTCCAGAATTGGCAATGCTAAAGATACGATTTTTCTTCGGCAGAGAAATAATTTGGCAAAAACCTTCTTGCATAGAATGAAGATTAGCTTGTGTGTATAAATGAGCGACAGAGAGGGAAATATTATATTCATGTGAGAGCTGCATGGTTGGTAAATACCCAATTGCGTATTCTCAGTGATGTTTCTTTCTTTGCGTGTGCCCAAAAGAGGAGGAAAGAGAGAGACGGAGGGACGACAAGGCTAATGAATTTACGGATGCTTATTTCATAATTCCTGATCGCAAAATGAAGCGATTGTGCCCACAGCCCACAGAATAACAGAACATGATAAGTCTTATTAGGCCTATAGTCAGTTATTTCGTATCACGAGACTTTGAGTTTCTCAGTATGTTATTCCTTCTTAATAATAGTAGTTGTACTTGAGTAATAAGCAGGCAGTAAAGAAAAACAGATCACTGAAAATGCCTACATTTTTTAAAATTTTATTTAAGAAAATCCCTACATCCCTTTTCCTGTGAAAAATTCCTACGCCGAGGGATACTTAAATCCCTACATATGGCAACACTTCTGACAAATATGTTAAGGAATGGAATCCACATGAAAACGGAAGGCAGTGCACATGGACAGATGGAGAGCCAAGAAGTAAGAATAACTTTCAAATTATTCTGAAGGATATAGGCCTATAGATCGAGGTCGATGGAAAGATAGTACGAAATCTTTAAACTGAGAGAAATCATGAATGCGTGGAAAAATTAATAATAATAATGCAAATCAAGCTTTCAGGTATAACTCCCTGTAAAGTTGATTTGAATAATTTCGAGGGAAAAATTGTTCCGGAACTGGGTATCGAACCCGGGACCTTTGGTTAAACGTACCAACGCTCTCCCAACTGAGCTACCCGAGAACTCTACCAGACACCGATCCGGGGCCCCGGAACAATTTTTCCCTCGAAATTATTCAAATCAACTTTACAGGGAGTTATACCTGAAAGCTTGATTTGCATGATACACGTCACTGTTCGTTAACAGAAAACCACAACTTAAGTCACACAGAGTTAGTGTGCACTCAATGTTGGTTGCTTGACGGTTGTCAGTCCACTTTGAGGTCTGTGGATATAGAGGGAAAAATTGGATCGGTGTCTGGTAGAGTTCCCGGGTAGCTCAGTTGGGCGAGCGTTGGTACATTTAACCAAAGGTCCCGGGTTCGATACCCGGCCCGGGAACAATTTTTCCCTCGAAATTATTCAAATTATTCAATAATAATAATAATAATAATAATAATAATAATAATAATAATAATAATAATAATAATAATAATAAATCTTCTCTCTTTCTAGTATTAGACCTAAGGATCTGTTTTATTTCCCGCCATCTGTTGGTTGTCTTTCACGAAATCTCGTATCTCTGGATTTCAGTCACCGGTTTCTTTGCTTTTATCCCTTTTGTCAATATGTTGCATGCAGCAGTTCTTCCTACACTACTACGTGAATTCTCCTATTGTTATTTTGAGTTCTGCTGTTGCATATTATTCATTTTCAGTCCAGTGCTGTTTTTCTTAGGAATTTAATTTCGTTTGAAGTGAATTGTTTGTTCCCTCATGGTTCACGCTTCGCTGCAAATGTGAGTAACTTACGCTTTTCACGGCTTTGTAAGCTTTTATTCTGATTATGTGTTTCCACATTTGCAGAGCTAGTTGATTATAATATAACAGTGCTCCAACTCATCTTAAATTTTAGTTTTGTTCTAAAGATCTATCGCTTTGAGCTAAGTCAGATTGTAACTTATACATTTAAATTAACTTACCTGATCAAATAATTTATAGCACATATTTGCTACGAAGCGGATCGATCCTAAGAATAGTTCTTTGTAATCAATCCGACATATTTTGTTATTCGTACTGTTCCACCATAATTCTGAGTTTCCTTATAAATATCTTTTCAAAATAAGTCAGGTTTTATTAGGTTATTTTCAGTTCTTTTCTCAATGTCTGTTTGAAATAAATCGGATTGTAACTTACACATATAAATGAGCTGAACTGATCCAAAAATTCAGGCCTATATAGGCTATAATATGATATATATTTCGTCACTAATTGAATCTTATAGAACTGCTCTTGGTAACGGATACAACAGATAGTTTTCCCCTTTCCTTCTCGGATGATTAAGCCGATACTTATTTTTCAAATTCTGGATGTTTCTGCAGCTTTGACACAGTACAAAAATCGAAGAATCTTGCACTGTCCAAACACCGTGGATGTCTTAAATAGCATCTAACTAAATTTTGCATATTATTTGTTTATTTTACCATGATACGACACATAGGACTATAGATCCATTAAAACATTATTCTACTGCAAGAGTATTGGCAAACGAAAACAGGATCCAGAGACTCGACCTATGCTGCGTATGAGGACTAATTGTTTCCGGGTAATTATTTACTTTAGCTGACAGTGAGTTCTCTCGACGAAATTTAGTTCAAACTCCCTAATTTGACTTGGACAATACGTACACACCAATGAAACTGAGCGAGAAGCAACAATATATAACTCTAACCTTATCAATGATAAGGCTTATTATAATCCTCAGTCGACCTTTCCCTATTAGAATAGGTAACAATTACCCAAATAATTCTGAGACACTGACTATGGATACATCATTTTCTTTCAAACTAAAAACGGTTTTCTCATTGTCCATACAATTTGTGCAAGTCCATCCTCTATAACTTATCCTCATAGCAGTACTGAAAAGAATCCCGTTTTCCACAGCTTTCAAGAAGTGTATCATTTTACCCCGACATTGTCTCACATTAACCCCTTTCTAAATGAATTCTCTTCTGAAATCGAACACTTAAACATGTTTCAAAAGTGAAATTAGAAGACTTATCTTGAAACTATACAATAAACTCAGAAATTTGTCGCTAACATTTTGGAACGAGCCAGAACATTAAGAAAAAAAAAAAAAAAACATTAAGAGTGCGTGAAAATTGTTCGATTACAAAATGTACCACTGAAGGAAAATGTGTCCAATGTTGAGAATCAGTGATAAAGTGTTTCTTGTTGTTCACTTTGCCATTAATTTTTTAGTCTGAACGCTCCAGTAACATTTTTGCTTCCACCGATAACAATCGAGAATTTTCTTGACAGCTACTCGTCAGTTCCAGAGTTGCAATAGGGTCTACATACTTTCAGTATCCAGCCTGATGTATAATAATGAAAAGTACAATGGGAACGAAAGAGACAGCAATCTCGTTTTCTGCGATTTCAACTAACCTGCAGCTGTTATTGTTAGCATATTAATTTGATATGCCCGTGGTTAAGGAGGAAAACGCGATAATAAGCAAGTTCTGTTAGTTGAAAAAGTTTGTATGGACTAATGAATGTTCTGCATTATGAAAATATTATATAAAGTATTTTAAATATATTTTCAAGTTTTCACTATGTAAACTGAAAAAGAGAGGAGAAACAGTAGAAGATTATGGGGATGAAGTAAGAGAAAGAGGACAAGACCAGGAGGAAGAAAGGACGAGAAAAAGTAGAAGATTATGGGGATGAAGGAAGAGGAAGAGGACAAGACCAGGAGGAAGAAAGGACGAGAAAAAGTAGAAGATTATGGGGATGAAGGAAGAGGACAAGACCAGGAGGAAGAAGGAGTACAAGCAGTAGAAAATTATGAAGGAGAAGGGAAGAGGAAGAGGACAAGACCAGGAGGAAGAAAGGACGAGAAGAAGTAGAAGATTATGGGGATGAAGGAAGAGGAAGAGGACAAGACCAGGAGGAAGAAAGGACGAGAAAAAGTAGAAGATTATGGGGATGAAGGAAGAGGAAGAGGACAAGACCAGGAGGAAGAAAGGACGAGAAAAAGTAGAAGATTATGGGGATGAAGGAAGAGGACAAGACCAGGAGGAAGAAGGAGTACAAGCAGTAGAAAATTATGAAGGAGAAGGGAAGAGGAAGAGGACAAGACCAGGAGGAAGAAAGGACGAGAAGAAGTAGAAGATTATGGGGATGAAGGAAGAGGAAGAGGACAAGACCAGGAGGAAGAAAGGACGAGAAAAAGTAGAAGATTATGGGGATGAAGGAAGAGGACAAGACCAGGAGGAAGAAAGGACGAGAAGAAGTAGAAGATTATGGGGATGAAGGAAGAGGAAGAGGACAAGACCAGGAGGAAGAAAGGACGAGAAAAAGTAGAAGATTATGGGGATGAAGGAAGAGGACAAGACCAGGAGGAAGAAGGAGTACAAGCAGTAGAAAATTATGAAGGAGAAGGGAAGAGGAAGAGGACAAGACCAGGAGGAAGAAAGGACGAGAAGAAGTAGAAGATTATGGGGATGAAGGAAGAGGAAGAGGACAAGACCAGGAGGAAGAAGGAGTACAAGCAGTAGAAAATTATGAAGGAGAAGGGAAGAGGAAGAGGACATGACTAGAAAGAAGAGAGGGGAAACTGTAGAAGATTATGAGGCAGAAGGAAGGGGAAGAGGACAAGACTAGGGGAAAGAAAGGATGAGAAACAGTAGATGATTATGAGGGAGAATAATAGAGGAAGAGGATAAGACTAGATTGAAGAAAGGAACAGAAGATTATGAGGAAGAAATAATTATTAATTAAAAGAAAATTATTTTTACTAAGGCAAAGATGGGAGATGATAAGAAACCGAGAAACATGGGAAAAAGAGAACGAATATGTAGAGAAACAGAAGAAAGGATATAACGAAGAGATGTGATGATGATGATGATGATGATGATGATGGTGGTGGTGGTGGTGGTGGTGGTGGTAGTGGTGAGGAGGAGGAGGAGGAGGAGGAGGAGGATGTAGTGGAAGAGGGCGATAATGAGGAGAAAACGTGAAGGGAGAAAATGGGATTGAGGGGAGAGAGGGGAAATTGAGAGATATAATAAACAAGAAAAGTTTTATAAAATATAATGATGGTGGTGATCTGATCATGCAGTGTAATTTAAATCGAAATATCTTCCCATTGCTTCGCTCTATGCATGGGGTCCGTGCACTGTCGCCCTGGCCTTGGAGCAATGTATTCGCAGTCCATTCCACTCCAACGCACGCACGAAATGCTATGCTTTCCTCACACTAGGAAACGCAAACGGGACGCAGGATTATAACTGCACCCATAGCAATTAAAATCCATAAGCTTTAAGCTGCGTTAATGAATGAGCGGCGATGAATGGGCCGCCTCGTTAGCGAGCTGGTGAGTCAACTCGACTCACACACACCGCGCGGCCTGCCGGCTCGTGATATTGAACTGTTTATAACCTAGCCGGTGTGCAGTGCGCGTGCCTCTGGCGGCACTACCGACATCTCGTACCCTGCACCCCTCTGCGCTGCTCGCAACATGGACTCGCCCACCGGCATAGCAGTAGAGCGAGTACTACGCTTCCTACGAACATCCACCCTAATCAGTCACACGCATTTCAGCTTCCTTTCGCTTTAAACCATCAGATTCCACACGCTAGACCACGAGCGAGTTCCCACGTCCTCGTACAGCCCCGGCGGAGGACGGATCCGGCGTCACATCGCGCCAAAACAGTCGCCGATTCTCTGTTTCACCGACAGGTCAATTATTGCAAGTGAAGTCAAGACCGAGCTATTTGTCCTGACGTTGGTCAGATTAGCTCCCGCAGGGGGAAGGGACGGCGGCGGGGCGGAGGGGCGGTGCAGGCGAGGGGGAAGTCGTGGTGTCTCCACATGTGGATCGCTGCCGTCACGGTGGGAATATGCAAAGGAAGCGTTCACTCACCTGACCCCGCAGCACGTCGAATGCAATTCTGCATTGTTTCACTACTTCCAGCCTCGATGTTTTTTCACGGGCTGGCTCGGAAATTTAATGAATGCTAAGGCGTGTTCCGTTCTAGGTCAGATTGTAGCGTTCCTAACGGAGCCAGGCTCGACTCTTGAGAGAAGCGTAAATTTATCTCTGTCCCACAGTGTCTGACAATGCCTTTAACCAGAGGAGCTTGACAGCAGGAAAATACAAATTACTGTTCTAATTACGGATATTATAAATTAATTTAAATACAGTACATTTCATAATGTACCGTGTGTTTTTCTGAGTATAGGACATAGAAATTTAACATTGTCATAAGAAATCTACGTATGTATAAATACAATGAAGAAATAAGTAGTTAACTTAATCAGTGGGCCATGTTTAGAAATTAAAAGGCTCTGACAATTTGTAAAACAAGTGAACATCAAGCTTTGACTTAGCAAACACAAATGATGTTCTCTTGTTTTACAAATTGTCAAAGTCTGCTAATTTCTAAACATTGTCCACTGATTAAGTTATTTCTTCATTGTTTGATGCATGGGTTTCTTATGGCAATGTTAAATTCCCATGATCTATACCCAGAAAAAACACGGTAATTTTGTTTTATACAGAATATTTTTCTTCTTCTTCTTCTTCTTCTTCTTCTTCTTATTATTATTATTATTATTATTATTATTATTATTATTATTATTATTATTATTATTATTATTATTATTATTATATCCATAAGCAGGCTTAAGATAAGATGTGTAATTCCTACGTTATTGATTGCTGTCAATTTGCCGGTGATGATAATACATCAACATTATTTTCTTTGCTTTCTTTATACTTTATAAAAGATACTCATATTAAAACAATAAAATTATATTTTGTGAGGGGGGGGGTAGAAGTTATCCCTGGCAGGGATGTTAATATGAAATTACAAGAGGGGGATAACTTTCCACCGGGGGAAGGAATCCCCCCCCCCCAACTCCCTGTTAATTCGCACCCTGTATAACTCTGTTGCGATTTTTCGCCGAGTCATTATCTCTGAATCAAACTGTATAAGTACATTAAATTTGTATCTTTCGCGACTGGGCAAAACAGTAGACCTATGTTCCTTACACTGCTTATGCCGTATTAAGGGAAGACTCCACTGAAAATCATGAAAATTTTTCCAAATTTTTTTAGCTATTTCACTTATTCAGAATTTATATTTTCATACCCCAAATGGATTCAGCTCAATTCTGATTACAAATACTCGTATGTTTACACTTTTTAAATTAAGGCTGGAAGGGGGCGTGGAATTTAAAGAGCTGTCAAAATTTTTTTCATCGAATAATTCTTTTTTAAAATGTCTGATTACAAATCTAGTAAGTTTTTGTTGGCTCCCTGAAGTTACTTGATGAATGTAGCGGAGGAGAATGTTAATTTACATACTTACTTACTTACTTACAAATGGCTTTTAAGGAACCCGAAGGTTCATTGCCGCCCTCACATAAGCCCGCCATCGGTCCCTATCCTGTGCAAGATTAAGCCAGTCTCTATCATCATACCCCACCTCCCTCAAATCCATTTTAATATTATCCTCCCATCTACGTCTCGGCCTCCCTAAAGGTCTTTTTCCCTCCGGTCTCCCAACTAACACTCTATATGCATTTCTGGATTCGCCCATACGTGCTACATGCCCTGCCCATCTCAAACGTCTGGATTTCAAGTTCCTAATTATGTCAGGTGAAGAATACAATGCGTGCAGTTCTGTGTTGTGTAACTTTCTCCATTCTCCTGTAACTTCATCCCGCTTAGCCCCAAATATTTTCCTAAGCACCTTATTCTCAAACACCCTTAACCTATGTTCCTCTCTCAGAGTGAGAGCCCAAGTTTACTGTAGGAATTCGTAACAAGCTGTTTTTTACGGTGATGGTTTGTTAGCCCTTCGCCCAACCCCCAAGCTGGAGGACCACCCCTTATCGGCTGTCCACGACTGCTTATTCAATATATTCGCAGCTACCCTCCATATCTGGAGGCCGTCTCCTCTATCCGCAACCTGAGGACGCGCCATGCCGTGGTGATAGGGACCCACCATACATGGGTTAATTTACATAAATATTCATTTTATTTTCAAATCTATTTTTCTGTGTTCATTTTTGTTGATTCAACACCAACTTTCTTATGCCAAATATTAATCAATCTGGATGAAATTTTTACTGCAAGTATTTATGAGGTAGCTGCATGTTTCTATGCATTTGTTTTGTGAGAAATGCTGCTAGTTCATTTTATTAATATTTTTCTTAATGCTGCTAGTTTACTTTATTAATATTTTTCTTAAGAAAAATTTTTCTTAATGTTGCTAGTTTATTTTATTAATATTTTTCTTAAGAAAAATATTAATAAAATAAACTAGCAGCATTTCTCACAAAATAAATGCATAGAAACATGCAGCTACCTCATAAATACTTGCAGTAAAAATTTCATCCAGATTGATTAATATTTGGCATAAGAAAGTTGGTGTTGAATCAACGAAAATGAACAGAGAAAAATAGATTTGAAAATAAAATGAATATTTATGTAAATTAATATTCTCCTCCGCTACATTCATCTAATAACTTTAGGGAGCCAACAAAAAGTTACTAGATTTGTAATCAGAAATTTAAAAAAAGAATTCTTCGATGAAAAACAATTTTGACAGCTCTTTAAATTCCACACCCCCTTCCAGCCTTAATTTAAAAAGTGTAAACATACGAATATTTGTAATCAGAATAGAGCTGAATCCATTTGGGGTATGAAAATATAAATTCTGAATAAGTGAAATAGCTAAAAAAATTTGGAAAAATTTTCATGATTTTCAGTGGAGTCTTCCCTTAAACAGATGATCCAAACAGAAGGCTATAAGCTGAATTATTTCCCACAGTGATTATTTTAATAATACTAACATAATTCACTTCATTTTCATTGCAAATGAAGCGATTTAAAATAATAAGCAAACTTGAAAGGTAACATCCCACCGCGAAGTATAAACATGCTTGTTGTTTCTAATATTCCTACGTTGAATGTTTTTCATCGTTTGTGTGCTGTAGAAGAGAAACGAGCGGAGCTATATTGATAGTCTTGCGCGCGCAGCAAGACAGGTTCTTTTTTTCTGCCCGTATTTGCACTCCTATGTACTGTACTATCAAAACTTCAACGTATGTTATCGGCTTAGATTGTGCACGTGGTCTCTGTGAAATAGCATTATGTCTTAGAGAGCAAAGAGAATTTTGGCAATGTTACCTGACAAGACAGAGAACAGAAAATGGTAAACTCAGAACTGCATTATTACAAAACTCTTTAAAACCTGTTTCTGAATTCATAAATACAGAACCGCCAGCAGTTCATGATGAACAGGTCTGTAGTTGTTCGTGTATTAAATAAATTTAATAATCAATACCGTACCGAGTAAAGCATTTGCATATTAATATGTATTAGAGAACTGAATACATTTTACCTCTCCCATGCACTTCTTTCTTATAATTTACTTTTAATGGATTAAAATTGGAACAAATTAAGTTTGGCATAAGCCGTAGTACGTCCAATACTTTTGTTGAAACAAAAGAAATAAAATAGCAAATACAGTAGGTTCTATTAATATTTTATTTATGAACTTAAAGACTTGCAAATTATTTCATTTTAAGTTGTATAGCCTATTTTTTTTAATTCTATATTTTATCAATTTTATAACATAATTTCAGCTGAGAATAACGCACAAAATGAAAATATGGATGGAGATAGAATGTCAGAATCAGAGAGTAATAAATTGAACCAGAGCTTACGAGCAGGAGAGGAAAAAGAAGCGGAATACAGGACAATCGTATGTCATAGCAAAAGGTAAAGTAATGGGACAAAGACTTCCGAAAACACTCACGGCCTGTAGAACGAACTGTAGAGAAAACATTCAGGAAGATGCTAGGACAAAAATATTTGACAAATACTAGTCTCTTGGGGCCATATTCATAGATATTTTTAGCGCGGGCTTCCGGTGGATGATCAGTGAACTAACGTTTTTCGTATTCATAAACCAGTGTTAGCGATATGATATGATATGAATCCTGTACAAGTAACCAGTCGATAGCCGAGGATAGTTTAGCACGCTCGTAGCGCGGACTAGCGAAATGTCTGTTAATAGCACCCTTAGAGATTATCTTAGGTCTAAGAGAGTTACATTTATTGCTTCCATGGTAAATTCTAAAACAAGCAAACCGCATCAAATCAGAAATAGGGGAGAGTCGGGTAGTATCGGACATCGGGTAATATCGGACAGTGAGTTTCTTTCATCTACCACACGATGATAGTACCTGATTGACATGGTTACGTTTCTGTGATGTCGCATAGAGAAACGTAACCATGTCATTCAGGTACTACCATATGGTGGTAGATGAAAGAAACGTACTGTCCGATACTACCCGACTCTCCCCTATACCAAAAGCTAAATACATATTAAGAAATGCCTACAAGGACATTTAAATCTCCACAAAATATAGGCCTATTTTACCTTGTACTGTAAAGTAAGGGAAAAGACTGTTAGCAGATATATTTAGGAACGTAAGTTTCGTTAGCTGGGTTCGGCCTTTAAGTTACCCAAAGTGAATACTTGTCATAACAATGCTCACGAAAAGGAGAAAACAGGAAATACGTTACAAACACGTCAGAAGCAAAAATGGCTTACGAACCTAAAACAAAAGGACATAAAAAAATGGTAAAGCTGATTTCATGCTTTTGATTTATAATCCGACCCCTTACCTAAACTCGCCGTGGTATTTTATAAGAAGTCCCTCTAGAATTTATCTAACGCTACACAACTGAGGCAATACTGATGTAACAGTGCTGCATGTGTCATGAGGTGAAGGAGGAAGGGGAAGAAATCAAATTGCTACATGTCTACACAAACAGGTCTAATCACTAATATCTCTTCCAGATAATGTAAACAATTTTTTTATTGAAACATAACGGTAGAATAGAGTTGGATTCGTTCTACAGGTGTGGGAGGGAAAACAGTAGGCCTAAGTGGAATTATAAATATAGTAGGGTTTAAAATTGTTGTATGACTGTTATGAAGATGGATATCAGATGACCAGTTTTTCTTTCCATGCATATGTACATGCAGGTTTAGTCCTGTAAATAATCTCTATAATTTATTATTATTATTATTATTATTATTATTATTATTATTATTATTATTAAGTCCATATCAACATCTTATTGTTTCATGATAAAGCATCTTGAATCTTGAGGAGTTAGCTAAAGGGTAAAGGTTGGTAATATTTTCATATGAGTAATATTGTGATAGTTCTTTTTAAGAATTTATTACAATTTTACTGAGCAAAAAGAAGATCGTTTTTTTTTTTTTGTGTGTGTCAACGTATTAAGGAAATGTTCGTGGACAAGTTTCTGCACAAAACCAGTCTTTCTCTCGCTCAGTAAAATTGTAATAAATCCTCAAAAAGAACTACACTGTAAGAGTATTATTAATATGTACAGATTAATCGTAGAAACTATTACCGGTGCTTCTGAAGTATTTGATACTCTTCTTATTTATGTAAGCGAGATATGTACGCACTCTTCTGTCGCGTTCTTGCCGGCAGTGCGAGAACAGCGCACTTCCACAGGAACAGCATTGTTCGAATCCTCCAAATGCCCCGTGGCTAGAATACAACTGCGCAAGCCAGCGCTTTCGAGTCTTCCGGCTTGTCTTCTTCCTTTTTGGCTGATTCGTAGAGTTTTCATGGAACGCAGCAATAGACGTGACATTGTATAGCTTAACGAAAATATGCTTATAAATTGAATTAATCTGTTTACTATGTATGTATGTGACTGGTTCATGAACTGTATATGCCTTAAATTGCATAGTAATCTGTATAACTAACTAATGAATTGTTTAATAATTTAATAATAATTTATTTATTTAATCTGGCAGAGCAGAACAAATATGGGAAATGCGTGTTATTATTCAGTTGAGAAGCTCTTATCATCCAGTCTGCTGTCGAAAAATCTGAAATTTAGAATTTATAAAACAGTTATATTACCGGTTCTTCTGTATGGTTGTGAAACTTGGACTTTCACTCTGAGAGAGGAACATAGGTTAAGGGTGTTTCAGAATAAGGTGCTTAAGAAAATATTTGGGGCTAAGCGGGATGAAGTTACAGGAGAATGGAGAAAGTTACACAACGCAGAACTGCACGCATTGTATTCTTCACCTGACATAATTAGGAACATTAAATCCAGACGTTTGAGATGGGTAGGGCATGTAGCACGTATGGGCGAATCCAGAAATGCATATAGAGTGTTAGTTGGGAGACCGGAGGGAAAAATACCTTTAGGGAGGCCGAGACGTAGATGGGAGGATAATATCAAAATGGATTTGAGGGAGGTGGGGTATGATGATAGAGACTGGATTAATCTTGCACAGGATAGGGACCGATGGCGGGCTTATGTGAGGGCGGCAATGAACCTTCGGGTTCCTTAAAAGCCATTTGTAAGTAAGTAAGTAATCTGGCAGAGCTAAGGCCAGTAGGCCTTCTCTTCCGCCCAGCCAGACTCTAATTCTAATTGAATACAATTGCTTACATGTTATGTTTGTAATTTGAAGTAATTTTCATGATATGTATTATCATGTTTTGTACTATATCTGAACTGATTGAATTGTTTACGCATTTAAATCGAATTAACTTACTTGCTATGTATTATATTTTATAGCTCAGTTGATGAATAATCGTTTAGGTTTGTAAATTTAACAATCTGATTGCTATGTACTGTATATTTTTGGTAGATCCCCCAACGTAGCTCCGTCGGCAGACTCGCTGGCCTGCTGATCCAGAGCTGCGCTCGGGGCTTGATTCGGTTCCCTATTTGGTCTGATTGCCTGGTTGGTTTCTTCCGAGGTTTTCCCCGGCCAGGGGGCGGATGCCGGATCGTCTTTGGCGAGTCCTCGGCCTCACTTCATTTCATCTCGCCAAAAAATTGCAATCTTACAAAATTTTGACTTGTTCCACATCTTAGAGCTTGAATGCTAATGTAAGATCTATGGAATACAATAAAATAAATGAAATAAAATTGTATGTTTAAAAAGGCACTATAGGTAGGCAAAAAAAAGCAATTAAGAACATGAAAAAAATTGTAGCCTATGTTAAAAAAGGCACAATAGGTTGGCAAAAAAGGCGATTAAAACCATGAACAAAAAGTATTATAAGTTTTAAAAAGGCACAATAGGAATTCCCAATTATTTGTAATACCGTATTTTCTCGAATATCCCGCGCCCTCCAACAAGCCGCGCATCTCGCTTTTGAAAGACCACTAAATAAATAAATAAATAAATAAATAAATAATACAAAAATAAAACTTCCAACAAATATATAACTTATGCGATAAATCGAAAAATTAACATAATTAAACACAAATACACCTCAGTTAACAATAAATTTTATTCCGGAACAGGACGCATTTCAAATCCATCCTATGTGCACGCATTGTACGCGTACCACTTATTTTCTTTAATGGGTCGTTTACGCAATATCTTCTAACATCAACAACACACATCAGTAAATTAACTAGGACACCTATACATTATTTCATTTTGTATGATACTACGTCATTTGTTACAGTAAATACCTGCTATCATTATTAACTGCGCTGACTTTGTACCTTCAGTGATTTTCAGAACTAACGATTGAAATAGCAGCGCGGAATGATAGTGGCATGTGCTACTACCTTAGGAATTGCGCGGTAGGAAAATCGGGCAATGTTACCAACTTCATTTCGAATAAGCCGCGCACCCGTATATTTCGGAAAAAATGCACGGCATATTCGAGAAAATACGTTACATCAAGTCCCAATCTTTTTTTTTATCCCATTGATAATGAAACAAGATACGCGGCGTAATTTTAAAATCCTTGACATCTATTTATTTTTAATCAAAACAATTTTATTGTATAAAATATATATTAAACCTTAAATTGAGTTTAGTAAAGTACTGTGTCCAATAAATGTCTTATTTCTGGAACTATTCTCCGACGTCTTGGAATTAAGTCATCATTCTCTTAAAAAATTATGTTCAGCGGCCTTTCTGTCATGATAGATTTCTAACCTTACAGCAACTTTAAGAATTTAAATTACCAATTAAGATAAATACAGGTTAAAGAGAGGTTAATGAACAAATGGTGTTGCTGAAAAGCTTGAATTCTTTATAAGTTATAGTACTTAAATGAGTTTGGCAAAATCGGCCCTAAGACAGGTATTTGAGATTATACAATTTTTCTGAACTAGGCACTTAGATCCTATATTAACTGGCAGTAGTTAATAGTACATCGCTTTATCTCTTTTTATGTATGTTAGTGTCAAATTATCATCGGGTTTAGAAGATGCTATGTTCCAAATCTCGCCATGATTTCTTCCGTAATAATTTTTTTCTCGTCCAAGCAGATAATATAAACAAAGACTTTGGCCTCTTTGAAATAAAACAAATGGACGCAGCTGTAAAAAATATCGCTGTAATATGGTAGCCGATACACAATCATTCATTCATAATGTTCTGACCAAGGACAGGTCTTTCACTGGAAACCCAGCATTTTCTAATCTTTCATATTTTCTGCCTTCCTCTTTGTCTCCTCATATGATCCATATATCTTAATATCGTCTATCATCTGATATCCTCTTTTGCCCCAACTCTTCCCACGTTCACCATTCCTTCTAGTGCATCCTTCAGTAAGCAGGTTCTTCTCCAATTTCTTTTCCTCTTTCTGATCAGTTTCAGCATAATTTTTTCTTCACCCATTCTTTCCAATACAGCTTCATTTCTTATTCTGCCTGTCCAATTCACACGTTCCATTCTTCTCCATATCCACATTTCAAATGCTTCTAATCGCTTCTCTTCACTTCGTCATAATGTCCATATTTCTGCTCCATACAATGCCAAGCTCCATACAAAGCACTTCACTAGTCTCTTCCTTAGTTCATTTTCCAGAGGTCTGCAGAAGATGCTCTTTTTTCTATTAAAGCTTCCTTTGCCATTGCTATCTTCCTTTTGACTTCTTGACAGCAACTCATAGGCCTGCTTATAGTACAGTATACTCCAAGTATTTGACTTCAGGTGCACACAAATTATATTTCCCGATTAAAATAATAAATAACACAATGAGGATAATAATGATGATGATGATGATGATGATTAAAATTATTATTATTATTATTATTATTATTATTATTATTATTATTATTATTATTATTATTAAGATATTTAATTTACTGATCTAGCATTACATATCATTGGCCGGCATGACCCTTGCCTCCTGCAATATGAAGTTCATGGGCAAACATTTGACAGTACCTGCAAAAATTATGATTACCTAATGAAACATACAAATTAGAGTCCATTCACAATACAAAGTAAACGCAAATAGTACGCGAACACAAAAGCTTGCAGGCAGGGTTTTTTTATGGATCCATTCACAATGTTTTACATAAACACAAACACTAACAATAACGCGAGAGTTTGCAAACTACAGGCTTTCATGTTCGCGTTGACGTGATTCTAGGGGAAAAAAAGACACTATCACACCGCACAGGAACAAGAGTAGAACGCGCTAAAATGGATTCATATGATGAAAAATTTATCATAAATAATACGGGGAAAAAAAATAGCTTATGAAATGAAATCTGATGGTAGGTTTTTAATCAGGCCTAAATTATTAACCAGCCATACCCGTGCGCTTCGCTGCACTTGTTTGAAATAAATATTAACTTAAATCTAAATACAGTTTTGTAATTACTTAGTGAATAATAGCTTTTATATGTTGTAAGTCGTTTGCTTCTGAATCATTTTCAAAGTTGTATTTAAAACTATGAATTTAACTGTTATTATCACGCAATACTTTCTGGAGTTGTTCAGTTAAGTTAATTGCACTTTTAAGCTTGATGCTATATTAGACCTAATAGACAATTGATTAGCGTCTGAAATAAAATATAGCCTACTTGTAAGAACTGAGGGCTCTTACTCTCAGCTGGAAGAAGACTTCCAATTAAATGATAAGTCTATGCCTGAACTTTAAATGATGGTATAGAATTGACTTAGCACAGTGATAACTGAAAACGATAATATTGCAATGAGAGGTGGCTGTGATTGGTTGAAATTGGACGAATTCTTACAATCCACGAGTGAAATAGTCGCTGTAATTTGTTCAGTTACATTTTTTCTCTTGTGTTTAAAATAATAATCTATAGAAAGAGAGATATTTTCTTATTTTCTTTAATGCAGCGCCTTAAGGAGGAATGTATGAGGTGCGTTTTAAAAGTTCGTGGCCTGACACATACTGTAGATGACACTGAAAACGTGTCAACAATGCCGCCATTTTTAGCGACCATTTTACATCAGTTCAAGCACGAAAACTCATAATTTTCTGTTTACTATATTTTGTATAGTTTAATTTTGGAACAGATTAGCAAAAATGGAAAATATCGAGCTTCGTGCTGACATTAAAATTTTCATAAAAAAAGGGAATGAGTCCAACAGAAATTAAAGCAGACATGGATGCTACACTGGGAGAATCAGGTCAAGCATTTCGACTGTGAAAAAATGGACGGCACTATTTAAACTGGTCGAGAGAGTGTGGAAGACGACCTCTGCAGTGGACATTCAGTAACAGCAACAAGTGAAGAAGTCGTAGAAAAAATCGACGATATGGTGTAGAACAGGGATGTCGAACAGCGCTCTCAAACTGTGAAACGATTAATACTGTTTCCTACCATAGCAGAGCTCAAACGACAGTCAGTCAGCTCGCAGTAGCAGTGTTCTGTACGCAGTGTGTTCATCAACTCTGGCGGCTGGTATGGATGTGGAACGAAGATTCAATAGTGAGTGGACAGATAAATATTTATTTATCTTAAAGGACGGAAAGGCACGTTGCTTAATATGTAGAAAAGAACTTGGATACATTAGCCATCATAATATTAAAAGGCATTTTAATTCTACACGTCATGCTGAAGCTTATGGTCCAGAAAAGTTATCCGGTTTCACACGTGAAAAGGCTGTAGAAGAATTAAAATGAAGATTGAATTCAGAAAACATTCCATCATCATCGGGTGTTAGTAGAATAGGGTTCGTGCTAGCTACAAAATTTGTGAAATTATTGCAACGGATTCAAAGCTATTTACTAACGGAGAATTTGTGAAATGCTGTCTCATAGCTGTTGCAAAAGGGATATATCCGGATTTTAAATCTATATGTTTGTCTCGTAATATTTTTGCAGAGCACGTATCATAATTGGGAGATAACTTGGAGGAATAACTGATAGCAAGGATGAAAACTTTCATTTATTACTCACTATAGTTCTTGATGAAAGTACTGACTGGAAAGATACGGCACAGCTAGCTGTAGTACGAGTATATTCATAAGGAGTGTCGATTCAGATTTCAATGTTCATGGGGATTGTAGATGTCATTTCACTAAAGGATCGAACTCGAGGAGGAGATATTTTTGAATCTGTAACAAAAACTATGAACAAATTAAAGTCACGCTAAAAGTAATTAATTTTATACATCAAAACAGTTTATGTTTCTGAACTTGAAGTTGCTCTGCTACAACACATACACACAAAGTTGATAGTTTAAACATGATATTAACAACATTATTATTATTATTATTATTATTATTATTATTATTATTATTTATCTATATCCGTCACTAACGAACAACATTCATGGAATGACCCAGTAGATAAAACATTATTATTATTATTATTATTATTATTATTATCATCATCATCATCATCATAATTAATCCTCATGTAGGCTACATTCTTTGTTTATCAGAGTTCATTAAGTGCAAATCTAAACTGAGTTCCTAATCAATTGGCAAGATGTATAAAAGTTATCGAAGTACCAGCCGCCGCAGTTTCGCTTTTATTTACTATCATTCGGCCGGACTGCCTGCTACCTGTGTTCAACCGTTACACGGTAAGGGAGGAGTGAAGGCTCCGCAGTTCACAGCTCGAGAGCGCTGTTCGACATCCCTGGTGTAGAATAACCATCGACTGAAAGTTAGGAAAATTATCGAAGTTATGCGCATCTCAACTGAAAGGGTGGCAACATCTTAGTCAATGTTTTGGGCATGTCCATGGTCTCTGCAAGATAGGTTCCGCGTTTGCTAACAACAGAACAAAAGCACATCTAACGTCGAATTTCGAGTGATTGTTTGGCTCGATTCGAGAAAAATACGCCCGATTATTTTCAGGCGGGTTGTGATCACTGATGAAACCTAGATCCACTACTACATATTAGAGACAGAACAGCAATCGAAACATCTCTCACCGCCTCCAAAGAAAGCAAAAGCTTTTCAATCGGATGGGAAAGTCTTGGCGTCTGTGTTCTGGGATTGTAAGGTGATAATCGTGATAATCACCTAACCTAACAAAGAGGATAATAATCGAAGAATATTATTTAAATCTCCTGCATCAATTGAAAGGAAAAATTCTCGACAAGAAGCCAGGTATGGCCAAGAAGAAAGTGTTCTTTCGTCACGACAATGCATCTGCCCACACGTCTGCAATCGCGGTTGCTGAACTACACGAAGTAGGTACGGTTCGAATTGTTGTCGAATCTCTCCTACTCACTACCTCAAACTTCTTTCTTTTGCCAAAGCTCAAAACTCACATGGCTGGGAAGAAATTTTCGTCAAATGAAGAGATTTTCGCAGCTGCAGAAGGCTTTTTCTTGCACACCTCGAGGAATATGTATACAAAGAGAGTATAGCAGCAATGCAGCACCGGTGGACCAAGTGTGTGAATCTCAGGGGGGATTATGTTGAGAAATAACGATTGTTTCAGAATAATCTTAGTTTAATTTCTATGTCAGGCTATAAATTTGTCAAAGAACCCTCGCACCTATAATAATAATTGTAAACGTAGAACACCATGGTAGAAAGAAAAAAGACAAATTACAAGGTGTCGAACTCAAGACATCTCCCTGTCTAGTCCAGCACATAGACAGCAAGAGGGCGGCAATAATTCGGCAGAACGTTGTACGTTTTGGCTTTGCTAAACTTCGCTTTACAGCGTTAACTTTCTTTCAAAACAGTATCAACTTAATCGGTGGGCCCAGAAGTGCGTTTTCTTCTGAATACAGTAGAACCTCTATTATCAGTGGTAATGAAGGGGGTGGCCTGAACGGTTAATTGAAAAAATTGGATAATCCATATCATAAAAGATTTTAATAAAATGTTATGATTTCCTTGATGTCCTTGATGGTTTTGTGTTTAACGTGCTTTGTAGTGGATCAAGAGTTCACTAAAAGTTCGGTTGTCAATGATGGCTTCTGAAAACCAAGGGTTGTTGGTTGATTGTCTGTGGAAATACAAGAATAGTAGAAGTCTCATGTTGGAGATTTACATATTTTATACACGTTATACTTTTTTTATTATTATTAAATTGCTTTCAGTTGTACTCGCGTGCTTTGAAGCAACATTAACCACAGTTTCTCCTTTCTCAATCCTCTCAAATATTGTAATTTTTTCGGTAGTTAACACAATGCGTTTTCTTTTGAAGACTGTGGAAAACATTTTGCATAGAAGTTATATTTACGGCCACTCGAATAATAAGGATAAGGTTTGGATGGTACACGGGTTTGTGAAAGTTCTTGGGGGTAATTTCTTCGAAAGCAGGAAGTGACTATTTTACAAGTAACTATTTCTATTGCCGATAGCGAATCATTCCTACTAAGTACGTACAGTATATACTGTGTAAGGGTAAAGTACTTTTGGAAAACTACCTAAAACATATTGCACTGTACTTAATATTTTTTCTGCAGCAAAAAAAAAAAAAAGCTAGGAAAAGAAGTCGGATAATCCGACAATCGGTTAATAGGGTGACGGATAATCGGGGTTCTACTGTAGCTTCGTTTCGGCAGCATCTATTTATTTTCCTCAAATGTTCGTCCTTAAAGAAGTGCAGGTATAACCAAAATGTATTTAGGCCCTAATAATCCTTCTCCTCCAGGTTTCTTATAGAGCTGTAATCTTCATCTCGTCTTCTTCGTCTTTTCTAAACTCGCCTGCATATTCTTTTCTTGTACACGATCAGTTCCTTTTCTTCATTGTCACTCTGATGGTGACAAAATATGTTTCAATCGAAATACGCATAATCATCTGCACGTGGAACTGCCTATCAAGGCGGTATTTCACGACCCTCAACGTTACATGCAACAACATTTATTTTGCATATAAATGCGGGTCGTGCTGATAGCAAGAGCAACAAGCACTTTTAAAGCATTGATTTAAGTTTAAATTAAAAACGTCAATCATTCTATTAAAATAACAGCCTTGCTATTTTTCTAACTTGTCACTTAATGTCAAAACAGACAATCACTATGATGATTCATAAACAACAATAATGCATAGTATAATGGTTCCCATATTTATTGCTCATTGTTACTCAAAACAATAGAATCATATGGAGCACTGCAAACGGACGGAATAAGTTTCATGGAAGAGTGGTCTATATCGTCGGAACTTGACACACTGTATTTCCCTAATTTGAAACACTGGAATTGTAGCTATATTGTGTATTTACACAGAAATGTTAGTACACCTATTATTCTTCAATAGTTATTCACTAACTAGGCCTACTACAAAAAGTGATCTCCTGCTTCAGCGTACGAGTGAGAGGTTTACGACAGAGACGAGTTAGGCAAGGCTGGAATTTCGAAACAACCACGGTGAAGGCACTTTCGTAGTTGTAAGTATAATATTTTGGTTAATACTAAGCCGAATTTGCTTATTTCTTATGAAAATAAATAATATAATTAATTCTGAAGCATTGTATGTACATAAAAGAAATACAAGGTGATTCAAAACCTCTGCGACAAATTTTAAGGGGTGATAGATCTAACAATAAGGAACCCTTTTTGTTAAACAACCTACTGTTCTCCAACCAGCAGATCAACCGTGAAAGGAATGTGCTTACTATTGCCTCATCTATTGGAAAGAAGTAGATAAACAATATTACCGTTATAACGTCAGTTTAAAAACTATGCGCTCTTCTGCATATGTTATTTCCTGTCTGAAGATATTAAAAGACCAGGAGATTAACAGTGATCTAATTTTGTAACTAGGGTAGTATCAATATGTATGTATTTATTCACACTGCAGTGGGTATATACCCGATGGCAGTGGTAACTAATTACACTCAATAATGACAATAATAAACTTATTAATTAAAATACAATTAATAATAATACTAATAATTAATACTAACAATTAATAATAATAATAATAATAACAACAACAGGGAATATACTAAATTAAATGAAACGATCACTTAAAATAACATTTGAAATAAATCTAATTTGTATCTTAAAACTAAGATCGAACTAAAACCCACGAGTATGATATGTTCATATCTGCACAAGTACCTTTCAAATTACACCATTTTCACTGTCAACTCACTCACTGCATTGGAACTACGACACATTTCACTGATTCTATACTGATTTCACTAACACTTCAAAAACATTTCACTGTTCAAATACTATGCACTGCCAGTACAAACTATAAAGCTTCACTGACAGGAACACGTTTCACTTACACAGCACACTTCACTGACACGACATACTTCTTCACTGATACAACACACTTCACTGACACAACATAATTCTTCATTGATACAACACTTCAACAACAACATATCATTTACACCCTTTAAATACTGTGTATAATTACCGTCTATTAGTAAGGTCCTTAAGCCTATTTTTAAATACATTTTTGGTTGTTGGTAAAGCCTTTAGTAAGTGTGCAGGTAAAGCATTCCAGTCCCTGATAGTACGATTGAGAAAAGAAAACTTTCCAGTGTCCGTCCTCTGCCTTCTTTCCCTCAATTTATATGAGTGGTCATTGCTTGAAGAGTAATTATCGTTATGTCTGTATCAATGTTATGGTGTGTGCTGTGAGAGCTAGCCAATAGAGATAAGAGTACCCACGTATGTGACCTTATGACATCAACATTCATTCACAGCATCATCCCGCTTCCCTTCATTCCCTGGAGACTTTCTCGTGATTGGAGTACGGTATGTCTTTTGATCCGTCGTTTCGAAGTTACCGTTGAAAATGTTTTTGCGCGGGCGTACGTCAATGTATGCGAATATGTGCACCCCTGTTTGTTTGTTAGATGTTGTTCGTTGAGATGTTTGTAAGAGAAGAGAAGGGTTGTTGTTATTGTTTGTTTACGTTTAATGTTCAATACCTTTTCGCTTCAGTTCAGTGTAATCATCAATTGAGAATGGATGTCTACGTGGTCTTCCACCAATGCGCCGGGGACGAAGAGACCCATCATCTCGAAGGCGCTGATAAAGTCGAGCAAACATTGTGTGGTGAGGGTGATTTCTGTTTTGAAACTGTTGTTGGTATAGCTCGCGCAAGAAACGATTACCGAAAAGCAATGATGGCGTTGCTGTCTGTTTTGACGTGTGTATGTAGCCACGCTAAAAGGGGAGAGGTGTGAGCCGATGGAAGTACTGTCTCTTCCAAGAAGATGAAAAAATGAGGACATCGCTGTGGAAATAAAGAACGTGGCAAGAGAAAAATTCGAAGCTAATTAAACGCGCAACATATGTTTACGAGTAAAATAATAATAATACCGTGCGATACAAGACACGTATTCACATGCAATGGAATAAACTAAAATCGTAATGTAACCACAGTCTACTGTATACAGTCGCGAAGCTTGAGGTGATTTTTTGCAAATCTCGTGATAAAGCGCTCCAAGCGGTTAGCAACTAGAAACAATAAACTGTCCACGGTCGACTTTAGACTGTGTCGTATTTCCATCGAGTGCTAGCTCGTTGCGTATTTCACATTGATGCTTGTGAAATGTTTGTTACTGGTTGTAATGAAAATGTTAATGACTAAAATACAATAATTGGAATAATAATATTTTACTAGAGACGTAGAAAAATTAAGTTTGTTTTAGTGAAATTTATTGATCACGTTTTATTTTCAAGTCTGGTGGGATTATTATTGCTTAGGCCTACTTTTTTTTCATGGATATGTTTTTAATTGTAGCTGTTAATTCTGTTGTTATTTTTATTTGTTACTTTACTAGAGACGTAGAAAAAGTCTGTTAGAATAAAATTTATTGATCACGTTTTATTTCCAATTCTGGTGTGATTATTACTGCTTAACCTCATCCCACTTTGTTAACTACGTATGCCTACACTACAAGTACACGTAAGTTACTCCATTAATTCATATTTCCATTATTATTGTTGTAAAGGGGAATGAAAATTAATATTTATTGGTTTCATAGTTAATTATCGCTATAATCTTGAATGAGTGAAGCGATTATAGTAAATTTCAGTTCGTTTTGCACAAACAAAAATAATATTAACCTATTTCTTGCAGGTATCTTCGAGTTTATGGTGGAATTTAATATACTTCATTAAAATAATAAATTAACTTTATGCATTTAATATTTCAATAATGGAAGGAAGGTGTTAATTTTTCCAAAAGAACATAACGGAAGTGTAACATATTTTGTCGTCTACTAGGAGAGAGATCTGCGATGATGAGGCGATAGTAGCGATCCTAGTGGTGGGCAACTACCCATGTTTGCATTTTTACTACATATTGAGCTTCGCGACTGTATATAGTAGACTGTGATGTAACTATCACAACGCAAGGCTGATTCTATCGATGTCATTTCTCTTCCGACTGTACTCTTGAATGTCATTCAAGTTATTTCGTGACCTTTCCTGTCGCCAGCTCTTCCTTATCGCAGTGTTTGATTCGCATTCCTTCCGTCGGTAATCCGTACTTACATGTGGAGAGCTCTTCTTTCGTTTCCGCGAGCCTCCCCATAACACATTACCATGTCGGCTAACTCGGGGAAAAGTGTAGGCTTATCACTCCAACTTACAGAATAAGAAACAGGAAATAAGAACGAACAGGGCACAGAAGTCGGCGCATCTTTGTTCTGTTCCATTAGCAGGTCACTTTGTTAATTAGTTGCGGGAATATTTCCCTTTTTCAAATTTTTACAGTACAGTACTTTGCAAGATAAGTGCAATGTGAAATTGTGTTACTGTTACTGAAAATCCCTTTTTTTGAGCGCGCTATACTTGCTTTATCATTTCCAACTATTCCATACTCAAATGCCGATGCGTGTTCAGTGTCGTAAATTTGCCCAAACAGAATGAAAATTGAAACACTTCATGCTATTCATTAATTCACAGTGTTCTGCACAAGGACAGGTCTCTCACTGCAAACCCAGCTTTCTCCAATCTTTCTTATTTTCTGCCCTCCTCTTTGTCTCCGCATATGATCCATATATCCTAATGTCGTCTATCATCTGATATCTTCTTCTGCCCCGAATTCTTCTCCGTTCACCATTCCTTCCAGTGGATCCTTCAGTAGGCAGTTTCTTCTCACGCAGTGACCCAACCAATTACTTTTCCTCTCCCTGATCAGTTTAAGCATTATTTTTTCTTTTAACACAGCTTCATTTCTTATAATGTCTGTCCATTTCACACGCTCCATTGTGCTATATTCACATTTCAAATGCTTCTAGTCGCTTCTCTTCACTTCGAATTTGTTTTCACCTGAATACTTAAAGAACTTTATTTTGGCAAAGTAATGATATTAAAATAATACTACTACATTTTTAAAATTCGTTTGAAAAAAAAATAAGTCTGTCTGCAAGGATTTGTTACATAGGCCTATAGCAAATGTGTACAAGATTTCAGAACCATATCTTTAATAGATCATGAGAAAATGTTCCTTATATTTTGTGATATCAGATTAGGTTAGGTGGGTTCGTAATTATACGAGTAATTAGGCTTCCTGACATGGTGAGGTATTGTAATTAAGTATCATAATAGAGTCAGTCATTGTAAATACCTATAGAGTAAGGGAAGGGATTGTCGGATAGGTCTGGTAATGTCGGATAATCTCGGATAACATATTTCTTTTCCATCGAATGGTGCAATCTGATGTGAAAATAATGCATTACGATCTCTACAAGTAGACGAACATCTGCATGAATAGCCATTACTGTTGAGTGCTTCACTGTGTGTGAATAGCGTGTTTTCAACGTTTCTGCAAAAAAAAAAAAAAAAAAAAAAAAAAAAAAACTTTGTGAGGGTAAGTAATGTGATTTATTCGTTACAAGTTATTCTTATATTTACACAACATGGTATGCATTGTTTGATATACCTTAGAAAAGGCTTCTTAATTCTCTAATTGCAGAAATGCTATCGACAACATGTTTCATGCAGCTGGCTTGTTTTACTGTTTGTGAAGAGTCGGCCAATGTCGGATACTAGCTGAGGGCAATGTCGGATACTAGCCGAGGGCAATGTCGGATACTAGCCGAGGGCATTGTCGGCTGTCTTTCAATGCTGCTCGCTACATAAAAGCTGCCTTAAACCCATTTATATGTTTTCTATAACAAACCACTACATTTTTACTCATGGGTATTTTTAATTAATGTAAGTAATTAATTTTATAATTAATCGAATATTATGAAGTTACGAATTGTTTCTTCTTCTGATATTTTTAGATGCCTAAAGCAAAAGAAAAAAGAAATTCAGTCTAAAAAAATGGAAGACTGAAGATATGGTAAATGCCATTGTCGCAGTACGGGAGAAAAGAATGGGCTATCTTGCTGCTTCCAAAAGATTCGATGTACCTCGATCGACATTATTTGATTATGTGCGGTCCAACTCTGAGCCCACCAAAGCCGTTAAATCGAAACTTGAACGAAAACCAATACTCCCAGCTTCACTTGAAGAGAAGCTAGTTGACTATGTATTAATGATGGAGAGAAAATATTTTGGATGAACCAGAAATGATGTTAAAAGGCTTGCATATCAGTTGGCTAAACAGAACACTATTGTAATAGTTTCTGATATGCAATATATTATTTTAAATGCATTATCATACCTCTTACATAATAATGTCTAATGTATCCGACATTAGCTTCCCATTCTGTCAGTGATGATATTATTTCTGTTTTCTCTTTGCAAGTTATACGGCAAATACATATTATGTAAAAAAGGTAAAGGTATCCCCTAACATGCCATGAAGGCACTTTGGGGGCATGGAGGTAGAGCTCCATGCTTTCCATGACCTCGGAACCACGCTCTGACCGCCTTTTACCCCCGGGAAAGACCCGGTACTCAATTTTATAGGAGGCTGAGTGAACCTCGGGGCCGTTCTGAAAGTTTGGCAACGAGAAAAAATCCTATCACCACCTGGGATCGAACCCCGGACCTTCCAGTCCGTAGCCAGCTGCTCTACCAACTGAGCTACCCGGCCGCCCAATACATATTATGTAAATTACCTAATAGGCCTACTTATGTACAAACTGCAGGAACCCCAAAGAGGTTATTATAATACTAAGTAATTCCAGTTCTAACTTTTTTCAATTACCTTTATTTTGAAACATCGAAATGGTATCCGACAATACCCTCCCTTACTCTACCAAATTTCAAATGGCTAGTTAAACAATTGTGGGATCAGTGATTAATTACATACAACAGTGTATTTGAGGCTACGTCTCTTCTGCAAAACTTTCCGGGAGAATTTCCATCATTACGAATGCCTCCTCTCGGACGTGGACAATCATCGAATACTGGGCCAAAGCATGCCTAAATTTACGGACTCGTTAGGAGTGATGGAGAACGTCTATGTCACGACGAATTGCGTCAGTGTAGAAAGCGAAAAAGGGGTGCTAATGAATACGTTATACTTCACAAGTCATTCAGTGCGTATCATCAAGTTGTTATTGCGATACTGGAGATGGAACTCTGCTGTCATGTTTACACATCCTCGTGCGTGCAAGGGTGGCGCACGGCGCAGAATTCGTAAAGCGACATCACGGATGCGCTGCTCCAGAATCGATGCGGGCGGTTTCTTCACGCGGGCTGGTCGTGTCGCTCAGTTCTCAGTCCTCACAAGATATGCAGCGAACTGACCGCGGCCCAGTGTGTTTTATTGCACGCTCACACATCAAACGTCCAGCTGAACTACGTGCTCGTTCAGAAGGATCCTAACAAAGGAAACGGGGTTGTTCCAAATCACACTGATATGATGTGCACCGTCACATTCAAAGGAATCAATGCCATCACCACACGCGAGTAACATCGTTATAGCTACGGTTCGTGTTGTGAGTCCAAGACAAAAGGTGATATGTCCACTATTTTAGAAAATGAGATTTTGCGATATGTTGTGCATCCAGATGGCATCTTTATTGTGGCAAGAGATGACATGCACATCTGTATCATAGTGTACTTTGTAAATTTGTAGTGTTTTTTGTAACGCTGTTTTACTCCTGGTTGAGGGTTAGAGAAGGCCGTATGGCCTCAACTCTGCGAGGTTAAATAAATAAATAAATAAATAAATAATAATAATTATTATTATTATTATTATTATTATTATTTCTCTCTAACCCGTTGTTATGAAACATGATTACGGTCGTTCAAACTTTAAATGACCGCTTCTGAAATGCTATCACACATCACACTTTGCTTTGGAGCCACAGCATTCTTTTTAAGGAACGCTGGAACTGAGTTTTTAAACTTCTGATGTGTTTGATTAATAATTGCTTTCAAATTCGGTGAGTTTGTTATGTCTGTACATTTAAACAACAGTACCAAATTTCATCAAGTTTCATGCATTAGTTCCTTAAGACATCAATTTTCGTTTATTTTAATGATATTAAATTATACGTAAATTCAAAACATCCCTGTCGGTTTCAGAATTGAGGGGGGTCAGAAGCAAAGGGATATAAGTGCACTTTAGTTATTTGTGAGAAAATATGGTTGGAAGTACTTAAGATTTCACAAATTACGTGAAATTTTTTATTTCAATTTTAGTATGTGATGTGGTTAGCCACTAAAATTATAAATGTTTTAGCTTGCCTGGTGCACGTAACTCGTGTTTGTAGAAATGTGAAGAGTTCGCGGGAAAAACGATGAATGTCACATGTCTGTTAAGGATTACATAATGATCTAATTGAGTCTATAACTGCAAGATGTAGTGCTGTTTCTATAGAAAATAAAAGGAAGGATTACTGTATTCGTGGTGACAATTCTCCTTTTTATCATTTTTCATAAGAACAACATTAAATTTCGCAGTAATCCATTGAATTAGATAATGACATTAACCTTAAGAAAACTGTGACATTCATCGTTTTTCCCGCGAACTCTTCATGTCATTTGTATCCCTTTGCTTCTGACCCCCCTTAAAATGTTCTGTGAAGGATTTACATCTCATGATTAGGAAAACTGCGCATGAATTTTTAAATTTCAGCTTTAGCTAATGAGATAAAAATGTTCACATAAATCATAATTTTTGCTTGATAATTTTCAATTTTAAAAGAGCTGCGAGAAGCATTTTAAAAATGATCGTCAGACCTTTAAGAATGACAGGTGGGGGCTAAATAAAGGACAAAATATAATATGTAGCCTATAAGTAACCATGCAACAATATATATATATATATAAGTTTATATTGTCATTATGGCCAAAACCTCGATCCTAGTATCCCTTAGGGTCCTATTCATAGACGAGACTTTGGACCAAAGTTGACTTTGGAAAGTACAAAGTCACCATTTTCCTATTCACAGTCGACACTTTGAGGAAAGTAAACTTCAATCGTGACTTTACTTCGAAGTCGCCGAAAATCTAGACTTTGACTTTGACTTTCGTTCGTGGACAACAGGAAAATGACTGATATTTGGGAAATTGTTGAATTTGCCGAGAATATTGAAGACATCCAGGAGATTATTAAAGCTGCTCATGTTGCTTAGCGTATCATTATAGATTATAAATTAAAATCAAGGTACAGATTTGATAGACAGTATTAAATATCATGTTTCAACTTTCATTGATGAATAATGAAAGAGGATTTTCTGTTTCACCAATAAATAATACAACTTATTTCATCCCGATTTTACGCTATAGGTAAGGATTAATAGCTTAATATTGATTCTTACTATTTAATAACAGCCAATACTATTTCAGATAAACTATACCATCATGTTTTGTAGTTATGAATTGTATTATACACAACACTGTTGATCCACAGCTGTGGAGTAACAGTCAGGGCGTCTGGCTGCAAAACCAGGTGGCCCGGGTTCCAATCCCGGTCGGGGCAAGCTACCTGGTTGAGGTTTTTTTCGGGGTTTTCCCTCAACCCAATACGAGCAAATGCTGGGTAACTTTCGGTGCTTGACCCCGGACTCATTTCACCGGAATTATCACCTTCATATTATTCAGACGCTAAATAACCTAGATGTTGATACAGCGTCGTAAAATAACCCAATAAAAAAAACAAGACTGTTCGAACTGAGTTACGATTTTTTACGGCCAGGTAGAAGAACAAATTATTATCGATTGGTGTAAAGATCTAAAAAATGTCAATTTTTGTACTTACGTTAGTTTCACAATAAGCCCTCGAATAATATTATTCTTATGTAAAGCTGCAATAACGGTTAACAATTGCTTAACATGTACCGATGTTCAATTGTTTCATTGATTTGTCACTCAAAAGATGGCTTTGATTGTGGCAATGCCTACTCTATTTCAACTATTTACTAATTTAATTCGTTTAGAAGGCAGTGATTTTGATTGCCAACATTAGAACAAGATCGTCAAATCTCGACTTACCAAAGCCAAAGTCAAAGTCTCACAAGTACTGTCTATGAATAGGACTTTTATCAAAGTTAAACTTTACTACGAAAGTCGACTTTGGGAAGTCTTCATCCAAAGTCTCGTTTATGAATACGGCCCTTAATGTCGTCATCATGAAGGGCGAACATAAATTCTCAGGAATTCTGTGATCTTGATAATTGAGGAGGTGAAAGTAATGTCCAAACTCGTAGACTAGAATATAATAATGTAAACTCCTAGCAATCATGCTATCGCGATAATTCGTGCTAGAAGTAAACTCCTAAACATGCAGCCCTACCTTTACAAGCATACCTTTATGAAGTTAATTGTAGTATACTTATTATTGTGCTCAACTGTTGCAGTTAATCTTGGTTAGGCCAAGTTACCTGCTTGAGAATTTTCCACAGTTTTCTCTCAACTCATTTCGTTGGCATTATCACCTTCATCTCATTCAGACGTTAGATAAACATAGCAGTTGACAAAGCGTCGTAAAATAACCAAGTAAAAAACTTGTGGCAGTTGGTAACAAATATTCATTAATTCATAGTGTTCTGCCTAAAGGCAGGTCTTTCACTGCAAACCCAGCTTTCTTCAGTCTTTCACATTTTCTGCCTTCCTCTTTACCTCCGCATATGATCCATATAGTCCACCTTAATGTCGTCTATCATCTGATATCTTATTCTGCCACGAACTCTACTCCCGTTCACCATTCCTTCCAGTGTATCCTTCAGCAGCCAGTTTCTTCTCAAGCAGTGACCCAGCCAATTCCGTTTGCTCTTTCTGGTCAGTTTCAGCATCATTCTTTTTTAATCCACTCTTTCCAACACAGCTTCATTCCTTATTCTGTCTGTCAATTTCACATGTTCCATCGTTCTCCATATCCACATTTCAAATATTTCTATTCGCTTCTCTTCACTTTGTCATAATGTCCATGTTTCTGTCCTATACAATGCCACATTCCACACAAAGCACTTCACTAGCCTCTTCCTTAGTTCTTTCTCCAGAGGTCCGCAGAAGATGTTCCTTTTTCTATTATAAGCTTCCTTTGCTATTGTTGTTCTCCTTTTGACTTCTTGGCAGCAGCTCATCATTATGGATGATGTATTTATTTTATTGAATGGGATATTATTAGTTTAAATTAAGAAGAGAGAGAGAGAGAGAGAAAAACACATCCGGCCTTAATTAAGGATGACCACGAGGATCCGGAAAATTAATAGCAAATAAATATAATTAATTAAATATGAATATTGTTATAAAAATAAAATTTAATAATTAAGCACCATTGATTATCAATTATAAAATAAAATCTTAGAAGATGACTATAAAATTATACTTATAAATAAAAGATTTTATTTAAAATTAGCATATCCTTAATTAAGGCCTTCTGAGTGATATAAATGAAATTGTATAATCTGCAGGGAATCTTTGAGAATTTGCGAGATGATTTTTTTAATTTCAAAAGATGATATTGATAATTGTTTTAAAAAATGATATGTAAATTTTGGTAAAGAACTCCGAGCACAAAAAAATAAACCTGTCACTGACCAATTGAAGAGAGGGATGTTATGCTTGGCACTAAGGTAGGGAATACAAGGTTCATAAATGGCCCTCTTTTCCTGATCAACCTGCTGCGACATTTTTATTTGACTGAATATCGTTAATATTTATGGAATTTGTATTTTTTACTTCGGTCCGAAATTTTGAAATGTTTAATTTTGGAGTCAGACTATAATACTGTATTATTTTAATATTTAACTGCTTTATATGTTACAGTACAGTAAGTGTGTTGTTAATACTCATAGAGGAACTACAAAACCTGATGTGTCTAATTACTGGTGTAATATATTGCATTATTATGAACATGTTTATTTATATATTGCAGTAATCAAATCACTGGCAATTTTAGCTTATGTTATTACATTTTTAATTTTTGACGAACAATATGTGCTCATAAATTAAATACACCATTGTATAATAAGATCTGATGATGCCGCAACGGCGAAAACGTTCGTCTTCCATACTTTTATATTTGTGTCAAGTGGTTGAATAAAGTTATAATAGAATTTATAAAGATAAGTTGTAGACTGAATAAAATATTAATACAATTTTAATTACTTGTAACTTATCGAGAAAAAAAAAAGTCAACAAAAAAAATAATAAATAGTTCCAGTAGGCTAATTAATTTTCCTAAACGGCCGCCTCTTTTAAACATAAATAAGAGTGGCTGCAAAAGAATTTAAAAAGTTCCAGGAAGACCGAACTTACAGATTTTTTATTACAAAAAGAATTTGATGTCTTAACAAAGTGGGCAATGTATGCAATGGAGGAGGAAAGGAACTGGCCACCCTATCCCATTACCTCCTGGCCTAGTTGCCTCATAAGTGGGCCTTCTTGGTATCACTTGTGAGGTTCAGACCTGTCTTCGGACTTGACTAAACAACAACAAAGAAAAATATTAATTCCAGTTGCATGTGTGTTTAGTATTCGTGTATTGGTGGTTTTACAACAGAAACAAGCAGTAATTTTTCGCCACACTATTGATTTAAGTAATGTAGAGTTTAAAGATTATTGTTAACAAACGTGTTTTAATATTGCTGTACAGGTGAATTTTTTAACGACAAAAACAATTACAAAATGTTTAACCACACCATGAACTTAATAGTCTACAGTTATAAGATTACTACTGTTTTAATCAAATACAGTAGAGGAGGTAAGACCCGTCCTGTGACCTTATCATGTGTCGTGCCTATATCACCAATGGGTATGGAGGGGGAAGATAAGATTCAGTTTGAGATGAACTTCCGTGCCGGTAGATTCGTACAATATGAACTTTCATAAAACAAACTCTCTGATAGTTCATTCTTTCTCTTATTCACTTATTGCACAGTTCACATCCCAGGTCTCGCCTTCTGACTTATATCTAGGTGTTTTTGCCTCAATAAACAATTCACAGTAGTCACTGACTGTCCAAAGTCTGATCAAGTTGGGACGGGAGATTTTGTGTTTCAATTAATTCTAGGAATTTTACGTTGTAGCGCATGCAATAATTCTAGGAGTCTTACTTACTTACAAATGGCTTTTAAGGAACCCGAAGGTTCATTGCCGCCCTCACATAAGCCCGCCATCGGTCCCTATTCTGTGCAAATTAATCCAGTCTCTATCATCATATCCCACCTCCCTCAAATCTATTTTAATATTATCCTCCCATCTACGTCTCGGCCTCCCTAAAGGTCTTTTTCCCTTCGGCCTCCCAACTAACACTCTATATGCATTTCTGGATTCGCCCATACGTGCTACATGCCCTGCCCATCTCAAACGTCTGGATTTTAAGTTCCTAATTATGTCAGGTGAAGAATACAATGCGTGCAGTTCTGTGTTGTATAACTTTCTCCATTCTCCTGTAACTTCATCCCGCTTAGCCCCAAATATTTTCCTAAGCACCTTATTCTCAAACACCCTAACCTATGTTCCTCTCTCAGAGTGAGAGTCCAAGTTTCACAACCATACAGAAGAACCGGTAATATAACTGTTTTATAAATTCTAACTTTCAGATTTTTTGACAGCAGACTGGATGATAAGAGCTTCTCAACCGAATAATAACACGCATTTCCCATATTTATTCTACGTTTAATTTCCTCCCGAGTGTCATTTATATTGGTTACTGTTGCTCCAAGATATTTGAATTTTTCCACCTCTTCGAAGGATAAATCTCCAATTTTTCTATTTCCATTTCGTACAATATTCTGGTCGCGAGACATAATCATATATTTTGTCTTTTCGGGATTTACTTCCAAACCGATCGCTTTACTTGCTTCAAGTAAAATTTCCGTGTTTTCCCTAACCGTTTGTGTATTTTCTCCTAACATATTCACGTCATCTGCAAATTCTAGAAGTCTACAATACCTTTTTGGATGTTACTGTAGGAGTTCACACATGAATGTCCCATTTTGTAGAAGTTTACGTGCCACAGCGGTTCACGTGTGGAAGGCGGCCTCCTGATCCAGACTGCTCGGAGGTGGGTTCGGGTCCCGCTTAAGCGTAGAATGTTTTTTTTTTTCTTTTTTTGCGTACCATTCGAGAAGAATATTGTCACAAAATTTTAAAACGAATTAAAGCATTTTCTCTTATGGAAGTTGTGTCGATGCTACCCGCAATGCATTCGTTAGTTACGAAGCCTCATTTCTTCATTCATGGTCCTGGTCATGCTTCTGCTACTACACTGATCAAATGAAATGTGCAACCTAGGCCTATATATTATTGTGTTGGCGGATCCATCCTCATTTGTTTTCATATTTTAAGAGATTATGAGCATCGCAGCATTTCCTGATAGAAACACCCAGACATTCGGGATGTCGTCTCTTTATAGGTAATTGCAACAATAACGATGACGTAGGCCTATTAATTAATAGATGAATAACGTATTTTGATGCTTCTTTATTTCAATGATTTTTATCTTTATACAAGAGGGCCTTGTTAAAAACAGTTGCTGTAGATGTGATTTCAGATGGACGTGAAAAAGATTCACGTGAAACGTCTTATAACTTGATTCTAGTTTAACTCTTTGAGGTACAGAACTCTTAATTAACAAATAAAGGGGCGTTTTCACAAAACTCGTTATCTACATTTTTTTCGATTATGAGGTTTTAGCGTATCCTTATGTTTTTGGGTCAGGAGAATCCAATGGTGCTATCAGAATTAAGCTAAAGTTGGTAAGTACATCAGTAAATTGATCTTGAAATAAAAGAGATTTTTCAAAACTCGGTATCTACAGTTGTGTATTTTAGAAAAGAGTTGTCTTGAAAAAAAGAAGATTTTGTATATAACGAGTTTTGTGAAAACGCCCCTCTAATGAGGTGGATATTGGTCAAATGAAATAAAATACATAAAATAGGTTAGAGATGGAATTTGCAAACAATTTCTATTTTCATAAATTTGCATACATATTAGGAGTTGGCTTTATTTGAAGCCACTGTGGCACAACTTCACGACATTAAAACAATCCGGAATTTTACTAGAAACAAACGGTACCAGAACCACTTATGGTAAAGAATGATTCAAATGAAGTCACTATGCCTCAAAGGGTTAATAAGAAATTATAACAATGTTGGATGAGAACCGGTCCCATACACTAGGCGAAATTCCACAAAGATTCGAACCAGCGCTCATTCCGTAACGACCGCTAGTCGGCTTGATGCCTGATGACGACGATATGGCGAAAAAGGGGAAGAAGATATAACTCTTTATAAAACAGAAGGGAGAACAGGATTCCTTCAATCCTAGAGGAAATGCAACAGGTGAGAGCAAACCTCTAACGCTCGCAAACGAAGGGTATGTGTGTAAATGTGGCAGAGCGAAGTGGAAACAAAGTTATCTTGCAAGCAAGCTTGAGTTGGCGTTGACACGCTAGTAGAAATTACCAAGGAGAGGCTCAACACGTACAAATATCATCATCATCATCATCATCATCATCATCATCATGAATAACAACGTTCCAAATTGCGTGTTTTACTCGTACCTTGTTCTATTCTTATTTCTGTGACAATTATACACAAAAATCATTCAAAAGAGGCGAGAATTCTAATCGTGCAGTCAGAAGCCTGATACACAACAAACAAATGAGAATAACTGTAGTTATCTCAACAGGTGATAATATCATTGCGCTCTCTCCCCTTCCAAAACTATGCCCGTAAAATTTCGAACAATGCAACATTTATATAAAACTCTCTTCTCTTAATAAGAACGTATTTTTTTCTTTTTTTTTTTTATCTCTCTCGCTGTTATTAAATTTATTCTCGCTTTCACCTCTCTGGTTATATCGCGAGTTAATCTTCTGTGTGAAATCCGAAGGCCTATGTACTATTGTTGAGACTGGTTCTATTGTTGTGAACTAGATGGCGACTGAATAATTTCGAGGGAAAAATTGTTCCGGGCCCGGGTATGGAACCTGGGACCTTTGGTTAAACGTACCAACGCTCTCCCACTGAGCTACCCGGGAACTCTACCCGACACCGATCCAATTTTTCTCTCTATATCCACAGACCTCAAAGTGGGCTGACAACAGTCAAGCAACCAACATTTGAGTGCACAATAACTCTGTGTGACTTTAAATTGTGGTTTTCTGTTACGTACAGTGACGTGTATTATGCAAATTAAGCTTTCAGGAATAACTCCCTGTAAAGTTAATTTGAATAATTTCGAGGGAAAAATTGTTCCGGGGCCGGGTATCGAACCCGGGACCTTTGGTTAAACGTACCAACGCTCTCCCACTGAGCTACCCGGGAACTCTACCCGACACCGATCCAATTTTTCTCTCTATATCCACAGACCTCAAAGTGGGCTGACAACTGTATATGTAGGCCTATTACTGATTTGTTATGAATATGATTTCGGTGACGAATGGGATGTTATGGCCCGAATTTACTGGCATTTGCCTTAAGGTTGAGGGAAAACCCTGAAAAACCTCAACCAGAAAATTCAGTCCGACAGGGGAATTGAACCCGGGCCCTCTGCGTAAGAGACCAGCATTATTTCAAAATAAACATACTAAGTTATATTTCTCTCTCTTTTCCTATAGAAGTTCAATGTGATAGAGATGCATCCTTGCAGAAGGGCGTAACCCCAGCAACATGATAATTAACTAGAACGTAAGAAGAAAGTGATGCAGTGCTTGCATTCCTCATTTTTACAAGCGCGAAGCAGCCAACGAAGCAAAGTAATTAACTTGTACGCTTACCACGAAACGGCAACAGACCTACTGGAACCAACCGTATCAAACATAAATGTAGCAATTCAATGGTGAGACACATTCACAAAATTTTTTTGGGGTGAAAAGAACACAATTTAATCAAAATACAAAGCGATCCATACACACCTTTACAATCTTAACAGTTTTTGCAGCCATAACACGAACATGCAGTTTTCAATTCGGCAGCGTGTTTTTATTGTGAAAATTATTGGAAGACGCATCCCTTGATTCAAACACAACGGGCATTTCGAAGAGAATTCCGTGTGCGCAGTGTTCCAACAAGGCCAACGTGTTTCTCAACGCCAAGAAAGCTGGGGAAAACTGGCTCGCTCCTCAGCGAGAGTGGAAAACACAGACCTGCAATGAGTCAAGATTGTGTTGATGTCCCAGGACGTTTGGTGAACTCGCTAAAATAATTGCGCCGATTGAGTCAGGAGACAGACTTCTCATACGACACACGTCAGAGGCTGTAAAGAAACCAGTCTTACGAGCCAGCTTCTTCGGTGATCGCCTAATCTAAAAAAAATCTGTGGCCCCCTAGATCACCTGACCTAATCTCTTCGGACTTCTACTTAAGCTGCGTACACACATTGCGAACGAACAACGAACGAATGCATTCGCTAACTGAATTGGTAACATGTGGACGGTCCAGCGACGGCGAACCGATCGTTTGGTTTGCTTTCGTAAGTGATCCGTCGTTGTCAGTACATCAAAGAATGTTCGCATTCGCTGTGTACGGGATTTGTCACTTGTTCGTTGTAGCAGCTAGAGTGAACCGGTACTACTATGTCAAAACTGGAGTGGATTGAAGAATTTGTCATCAATCCAGGGCCGTATTTACGCATGCCAACATGGCCCTGGACGGCAAATTTTTGGGACTAGTACCGTACTCGAGCTGCGAAATTTTATACACGTGCTCCTATGACGTGTTATTTATTAAACATTTCAGAAAGTTAAATAAAATGAGTTTATTTAAGCCGTAAACCAAATAATGAAAGATTATCACAAGCGTAAAGTTTATTTATTTACATATTTATTGTTTATTTATTCTAGCGGAATTAAGGCAATCAAGCCTTTTCTTACACTCAGGCAGACTAAAAAGAATTCAGTAATGTACAAATAAAATAATAATTACAAAAGTATAATATTAAGGGGTTACGTAGGCCTACAACTTACAGCACTAAAATATTTGGAAATATTCAACATTTTTTTTCCTCCATTACTGTATCTTGTACAATAATGAAAATTGGTATGTGTAAAATACTGTCCTTCTGCTATATGAAAAAAAAAATATTTTTACGATTTAGTCAGTGCTTACACTACTGTATATTAGTAACAGTTTAAGCTTATTCTTAAATACCTTGACTGTTCTTGAATAAGCCTCTATTGTTTCTACAGGTAAACTATTTCAATCCTGATAGAGTGAAACCTCTCATTTACGGACATCGAAGGGACGTAACAATCTGTCCGCATCTGGGAGGTGTCCTTTATTGGGAGGGAGGTTCCCCAATCTAACAGTAAATTTATAATATGCATTATGTATCCCTTCACGATTTAAATGAAATGTATTACTGTAGTTTAATTCTAAATACAGTAGCTATGCTACAGTAAATTCTTTGCAACTTTGAACTACAGCAGATAAGACCGAAAAAGGACAATACAGTACTGTGCCACGCAATTTTATTCTAGGGCTACAGTTATGCAGTACTGCAAACCGTTCTCAACTTAATCTTTACGTTCAAGTGCCATGTCTCTCGAAACAAAACAACTGATTGAAGTGAAGAGAATAATCTTACTAACCCTATCATGTGTCGAATACAATTTCACGATCGCGAAAATCTTGGAACCATCACACAGGTTAAATTTTATGACTTTGTTTATCCACCCGCTTCCAGCTAACAAAGGGTAGCCGTCTGGTCTAGTGGTAGCCTACAAGACCCTTATTGTCTTCTTTCATGTTAAGAAATTTCTGTAGAGTTCTAAAAACTAAATTTTCCATTATTGTAACACATTAGGTCTTGAAATCAAAGTTCTGTCCGCAGTCAGGAGGTAAAGTAAGCTTTAGGACAGTGAAACAGCTGTCCGTGTCCGTATCTGAGAGTGTCCGTAAACGAGAGTTAAATTTATTATTATTTCTACATTATTTCAATTGGGACATAAAAATCTGTCCGTATATGAGGAGTGTCCGTATCTTGGGGGTGTCCGTAAAGAGAAGTTTCACTGTAGTTCAGTTTAGGAAAGAAAATTTTCCAATAACCATTCTATTCTCTCAAAAATAACCTCTAATTTGTCCCCTTGAAATCCGCAAGACCAAAAGGGCGCGCGAAAGTTCGTGCTTACTCTTACAATAAGGTCCACTAATGGGAATAGTTTCCCCTGTAAATAAACCATTTGTAGAAAGCCTTCTTCCACTTATTCGAAGCATGCCGTCCTGACTTTCTTCCGTTTGGGACTCATGGAATCGACCTTCAGATCTCTTCAATTCTTTTCCTGTTCTTTAGGAAGGTGAAAAAATCGACACGTTGATCCCACACTAGTTCTTTTTCCCACGGTCAAATGATTCAGACTGCTTCCTTCCGTTGTCGCTACTTTCCATTGCTGAGAAGTGAATGTGACTGACACACGGAGTGGTATCATGCATGTTTTATCAATCAGGTAGTCTGCATGGACTGTTCGGCCTTCAACACGAAAATTTCCACATTTTTTCTAAAAATAATTCGTAATAGTAATAAATAATAAACATTTTTCTAATCAGATCCAATGCTGTATTTGTTAAACTAGAAAATTATATATAGAGCCAATCTTTACATTAATACGGTATGTAGGCCTATAGGAAAATGGCGAGGACAAACAAAAAATAAACTTTGAAGTGAAAAATTCCTTATTCTGGGGTTCGTTATAATTATAACATTTTATTGTACGATTTGAGACTTACGTTGTGTAAGATGCTGAGAGATATTTATATATTTGCACCGAGTTATAGCTGTAGAGGTATCCTATGTTTGAGAGTTACATCGGCTGTTCAATAATGAATAATCTTTTTCCCTTTTTTGCACAGTTTTTAATTTAAAATTTAAATTTTGCGTTATATTGCCAATAGCGCCTCATGTATTATGGAGCCTATGTATTTGTTTTGCCAAATACTAAGAAAACAAAACCTGGAAAGTCGAAGTTTCAATGTAGCCTACCAAAGAAAAACAAAAATTATTCATTCATAGTTTTCTGCCCAAGGATAGGTCTTTTAATGCAAACCCAGCATTCTCCAATCTTTTATATTTTATGCTTCCGAGACAAAAACAACCGCAATGTCCTCTGCAGTAAGTTTATTGCATCGCCTTTGATCTAACCCAATATGATCAACGAAACTTAAATCTGCAGATGGCACGTTTCCTTCATTTTCCAAAATTTGTTCTGCATTTCTGTGGGAAATAGCATAAAGATTGTTAGCAACAATATCTCACAATGTTTGGAATGCATTAGGTACCTGTGAATGCTGGACATCGTTTTGGCCACGTAAAATGTTAGCATAGGCCTAAATGTTGAATCAATGACATAATTGGTCTTGAGTTCGTAATGAATTGTTAATGACGGAAGATCAGAGACGTAGCTAAGTTTTATGTATTATCCCATATATTTTCAGCACTAAGTAAGCCTATAGGTTGTTGTGAGGAATCTATTGCTGGGATGCGGAAAATGAGGCGAATGTTGTATTAGAGTTGTAGAATCTTATATGCGCTCCAAATAAAATTGTTCATCGTAAATCAATGGCAGTTTCAGTGTTGCATTCGTTGCTAGTTGCGGGAAATAAACTAACTCATCACGGCAGCAAGAAATGAAATGGCCTGCAATTCTCCCTACAACAAAATAACATGCTTAGCAGCGATCAAAAATCTAATCGATTAAACCAAAGGAATATGAAATTAATTTTGATGTAGTTTCAAGACGCAGCTAAAATAGGAAGCATGACTCAATAACTAATACCTCTTCCATAGTATTGCACTACTACCTAGGAAAATTAGAAAGTCACATATCTAAATATCTACACCGAACCGCTAATAAATATCTGAAAAAGACCCCACACCACTTGATTAATTATTATAAAAATATTTCATTTTTAATAACAATATTGTTATCTTATGTAAGTTTTGTGCCGTTACTCAATAAATTACAGAAAGAAGATCTAATTTAAGATAGGCCTATTCCCTACGTCTACTTATATAACCTCAAAAGCTTTCGTTTTCATATCACCAATACAGCATTAATGTGTATAATTAGTGATAAATATATCATGGCATTAACTATAGGCCAAATAATATTTCATTTTTATGGTAATAATGACATGAAACATTAAGTTTTGTAGTTTCTAATATCCAATACACAGCTGTATTAAAAAAATTACACATCAGAGAATCAGAACTATTTATTTTTAGTAAGTCTTGAAGTTTTTAATAATCAATATAAAGACGTTCTCAAAATTTACACAAATGAAGATCGACATATTGACATTATGATGTTAGAAAATCTGATCTCTAAATATGTTAGCAATCCTTCAGGTCATGGCTTTTGTGTGATAGCCTATTGTTTATTGTAGTGTGTGTGTGTGTGTTTTGTCTTATTCTGAAAAGCCATTAGTTCTAAAATTGACGACAGAAGGAGTTTGGAAAATAGGAAAATTTTCATTTCACTGAAAACTATTTTTCCACATATTCTTGAACTCAAAGCTTCAAAATGATTGGTCATTAATTAAAATCCGTTCAGCCGTTTTCCCCTAATTTCCATTATCAGTTCAGTTGGCTGCAAAGAGACAGAAACTCTTGACCACATGTTGGGCTTTTGTCGGAAAGGTGAGTTATTGCGTAACAACAGGCATCATAGAGTCTGTGGAGCTATCGCCTGTCTTCTTCGGAACAAGGGTTGGGAAGTTCATGAAGAGGTCCACTGCATTTCTGAAGACGACTCTCACAAAACAGCGGATATAATAGCAATAAACAGGCAACAACAAAAAGGCTATTATCATAGATCCAACTATACGCATGGAGAGAGATCTAAACCAAGCTCATCAGGTTGATCAGGAAAAGAGGGCCATTTATGAACCTTGTATTCCCTACCTTAGTGCCAAGTATAACATCTCTCTCTTCAATTGGTCAGTGACAGGTTTATTTTTTGGTGCTCGAAGTTCTTTACCCAAATTTACATATCATTTTTTAAAACAATTACCAATATCATCTTTTGAAATTCAAAAAATCATCTCGCAAATTCTTAAAGATTCCCTGCAGATTATACAATTTCATTTATACCACTCAGAAGGCCTTAATTAAGGATATGCTAATTTTAAATAAAATCTTTTATTTATAAGTATATTTTTATAGTCATCTTCTAAGATTTTATTTTACAATTGGTAATCAATGGTGCTTAATTATTACACTTTATTTTTATAACAATATTCATATTTAATTAATTATATTTGTTTGCTATTAATTTCCGGATCCTCGTGGCCATCCTTAATTAAGGCCGGATGAGTTTCTCTCGCTCTCTCTCTCTCTCTCTCTCTCTCTCTCTCTCTCTAGATGATATTGGATAAGCCGTGTTGGACTGCAAATAAAACAACTAATTAATGTCCACATAGGTAAAATTATTCTGTAATTTTGTTTAAATTTATATTTTCATACCAATTTATTTTCTGTTATTTCATTAAAGTTATAGCCTAAATTAAAATACTATCATACAGAATACTTCGCCAATTTAATGGTTACACCACTATGAAAAAAACACACACAGAAATCTTCGCCTTCGTTTAAACTCCCCTACTGTACAACTTACATGCCTACAACACGTGTGGGCCTCCCCTAGCCTAGGATCAGCACAGCGTAGGGACCTCCACTGAGACACACACAGGATAGAACATTAACGAGGGACATCCATTCATGAGGAGGGATTCGAACACACGAACCTTCGGACCGCGCCACGGATTTATCAATTAAACACATTTGATCGGTTAACAGGATTTATTTTAAAATTAATCGGTTAATCGGTTCGATTATCGATTAAATCGATAGCTCTACCTGTAAATAGTAGGGTCTAGCTATGGAATAATGAAATAAGTTACAGGTGTGTACAGAAAGTTTCTATTATAGAACACAATTTTTATAATTTGTATAAATTTGCTTGTAAATTATTGCTTCATATTCTTGTGCACCAGGGCCCATCGGCGTAATACTCAATATTAAAAACCGTTTTGTCAGTTTAACTTTGTTGTGTTTTAAACCTTAAAATTACTATTTAAACTATAATGAGATTTAATAACAGAAATCTTAAGGATACCTCTTGCATTGCATTCCGTAGTTCTCTTCTTGAATGCCACATTTTTCTAACTTTTAATTTAAATCCACATAATGGTATTGTTAAAATATAATGCTACAAATACTAAACAATAGCGAGATCACTAAAGAAAGACGTATGTTTGAAACTGAGACCACGTAATTATATGTGATGTAACTATTGTTCGTGTCAAAGAACTGCTTTTTGTACTGTGCAGATGGAACTATAATTAGTTAATTAGAAACTCTGTTTGCGGTGCCACTATGATGAAGATACTCGTACATTTCTAGCACTGTTTTACTGTAAGGACACATTCGTGTTTTTCACGAACTGACGTACCTATTTTTGAATTAGGACCACCATTGTGTCCCTCGTGGCGAGATCCACAACTTCTCCAATATGACTAAATTATCTAGTCTGCAACTGTTGACCAATCATAAGCATAATAATAATATGAACACTTACTCAAGATTCACCATTCGAAGAAATGCGAATCGGTAAGTCTTCTGATACGATATACCTAGCGCACAATGTTTTATTCGTTGTTTATAAATTATCTCTTCAGCTCAGACACAGCACTTTGACAGTCATTTACTACAAAACAAGCTTTTCTTTTAATTTTACCTCCCAGAGAAAAAGGAACATCTTCTACGGACATTTTGAAAAATAACTAAGGAAGAGACTAATGAAGTGCTTTGTGTGGAATGTGGCATTGTATAGGACAGAAGCAAGGACATTACGACAAAGTGAAGAGAAACGACTAGAATCATTTGAAATGTGGATATGAAGAAGAATAGAGCGTGTGAAATGGACAGACAGAAATAAAGCTGTGCTAGAAAGAGTGGATAAAGAAAGAATAATGCTGAAGCTGATCAGGAAGAGGAAAAGAAATTGGCTGGGTCACTGGCTGAGAAGAAACCGCCTATTGAAGGATGTACTGGAAGGAATGGTGAACGGGAGAAAAGTTCGGGACAGAAGATATCAGATGACAGACGACATTAAGATACATGGATCGTATGCGGAGACTGAGGAAAACGGAAAAGAGGAAAGATTGGAGAATGCTGGATTTGCAGTGAAAGACCTGCTCCTAGGCAGAAAACTATGAATGAATGAATAAATCTTCCCCTATATTATAGCCGACAACACAGATTTATGCTTTTTCAATTTTTTTATTTGAGTAGGTTATTTTACGACGCTGTATCAACATCTTAGGTTATTTAGCCTCTGAATGAGATGAAAGTGATAATGCCGGTGAAATGAGTCCGGGGTCTAACACCGAAAGTTACCCAGCATTTGCTCATATTGGGTTGAGGGAAAACTCCAGAAAAAACCTCAACCAGATAACTTGCCCCAACCGGAAATCGAACCCGGGCCACCTAGTTTCGCTGTTAGACGCGTTAACCGTTACTCCACAGGTGTGGACTGTTTTTTAATTATTAGTAACAATTTCACTATTCGGAATTGATGAGTTTGGAAAAATGAATTTCGAAATTTAGTTCTCGTAAACTTTAATGTAGGATTACAGCCTTTGGGAAAAAAAAATGGATTCGGAAAATGTATGGGAATCGATTAATTAATAATATCTGCGTCCTTATTATATGATTTAATAATTCAATCTAAATAGGCTCTACCTATGTTTTAATCAAATAGTTTATTGTTTTTATTAATTATTTAAATTCGAGTACCATATTCTCGGATACAAAAAAAGTTGAGTTCCTTTAATATTATTTGAAGTGCTTATTTTATTATTATACGAGCATATTTTTATATTTCACAGCCATTTCAGGCACGTAAACATAGGCGTATATTTTAGTAGCCGTATCTTAAAAACCTAGATATAATACTACATGCTTCACTTGTAATTTATCATGGTAACTTTACGAAAGTCAGATGTTGAAATAATGCGGAAGTGACAGCAACTCACGCGACAGCGAGCATGTCGTATCACTACTGCTGTTTGAATAATGCTCGTGGCTCACTTAATTCTTCAGAAATAAAGGTTGGTACCGGAAGAGGTCTATTCACTTCTGAAACTGACGCCGTACACCATTCTTCGCCAGTTTCAACAGAATAGTGGAGAAGTTTTCACTTCCTGATTAGGCCTACTTCAAACCTTTTGACTTGCAGTTCTTTCTTTCAATCTTTACTGTTGGAAATGCCGAAAAATCGCAAGACATAAGGCCTGGCCACAGAGAGCAAGTTCCCAAGGCATTCCACCCATTTCGGTCGTCACCCTCTCTTTGCCACTTAGTCTTAGGTGGCCTTGCGTTTTCTTGAAGGACAAACTTGGAAAAGGGGAGAGATTGCCCTTTTCTTAGTGCTTTTTCCAGAACTATTCTAAGAAGGGTAAAGCAATATTATCCATTTGTTCAAGTAGTACGCATGGAGAGGTGCATCAAGCTTGACCCGTGTCCACTCAAGGAATATGTAGCTGTTCCATTATTCAAGAATGGCTATAGTTTTAATTCAGCAATGAAAAAACAAATGAGCGCAGCAATAAAAATGTAAACAGCTTACATGTGATAGCCTAATTCCACGCTAATGCTTATCAGCCAATGACTAAGCTTAGTTAGCTAATTTTGAGTAGCATAAAACTGCTGTATCAATGTAGGCTAATTCGACCATTGTTGATCAGCTGCCTTACAAGCAAAACACATTAGTCTAAGTAAAAAATATTACTTCTGAGAAAAAGGCGTTTTGAAAGCTCTTGACAAAACTGAATTCCTACACATTTTTCCCAGAAGTAATATTTTTGACTTGAATGTATTTTGCTTGTAAACCGACGATAAATTCTTGGGTCAATAATCAAATATTTATAATCGCCCGTCCCCCTGCCGGACTTAGGCCTAGCATTTTAATCTCAAATGCTCACTTGTTTTATTGCAAGAAGACCAAAGTCTTCTTTTTCTCAACTATTTATCTACGAATTTCACATTTCAGAAGGCTTAAGTTTTGGCAACCTCTGTGGTGTAGGAGTCAGCATGCTGGTATCTTACGCAGAAGGCCCGGGTTCGATTCCCGGTCGAGTTGAATTTCCTGATTGAGGTTTTTCAGAGTCTTCCCTCAATCGTAAGGCAAATGCCAGGAAATTCCGGCCACAACATCCCTGAATATTACCGGCTTCATTCATCACCAAAATTTTATTCATAACAAAGCAGTAATACATCTACAGACGCCATCTAGTTCACAACAACAGAACCAGTGTCAACAATAGTACACAGGCCTTCGGATTTCACCCAAAAGATTAATTCGTGATATGAGGAGGTACTTTTCAAATCGTATTATGTATATTAAAGTAAAATTTTCAGGAGAGTAAAAAACCGTTAACTCCTTGGAGATAAATTTAAATTCCAAGTATCCAAAACTACTTATAGATTTCGAGATTCAGGATCTATTTTCATTGAAATCATTTTCTAAATGGGGTTATTGATAATCACAGAAACAATATGGACATAATATGGTTTGATGTGGAAAAGAACATAAATGGATTTTGAATATGTTTCAAATTTATCAAATTCGTTTACATAAACAAAACATAATATATAAGTTAATCTTTTTTTTAGACGTTTGATTGTCTCATTTTGAAAAAGGCTGTTAAGGAAAGTGTTATCATACAAGACGGTTTAACATGTGGGAAAATACTGAATTTAATTATTATTTCAAAGTTTTAACAATCCTCCTTCATCTTCCAAGCAATCACACCTTGTTATATCTTCGCCGATCTCAAGAGTGTGTGTTGGATCATCCAAAATGCTAACGTAGAAGTTCAAGTCATCATTAGTTCTCCACTCCTCTCCATACCTTTTCTTCAATAAATTCTCTACATCAATTTTCTTCTCTTTTGAGATCCTGTTTCGTAGCGGTATCACCAATGGATCGAGTACTTTATCCAATTTTCTACCCTTTTTCAAAAGAAAGCTATATTTCTTTGACGGATCATCCATGTGGGTTCCATATTCATTAATACATTAATCTGTCCATTTTTCATGGTTTCTTCATCATTATTCGTTTCATATCACTGATCCCAACAAGTTTTTTTTTTTTTAGGTATAATTGAAGCGACTTATAATCCTTGATTTCCTAACTATTTGTGCATGCATGTACAGAACTAATGGTCTCATAAATTTGAAAAATTTACGCAAAGAAATTGCCTTTTTTATATTGTCGAGGACTTAATATAGTTTGAAATGGACGACGAGGTGGACAGAATACGATTTGAAGTGAACGCTATATTTCAAGCCTTGTTTGAATGGCACTTAATACAGTTAGACGCGAATTGACTTCACGATTCGATAGAGCGTTTTCAGAATATACGGAAATGACAAAGCTCAAATTATATGTCAAAAAGTGGACTTAATACGGTTTGAAAAGTACTTACTCATATGACCAGAGATATTAAAGCGAGTATAAATAACAGTAAAAAATAAGGCTTAAGTATGCATCTATAATCTCTATTTTTCACAGCAAGATAATGAAATGCACTCATGTAATAAGATTAATTTTTCGCATGGCAATTGTCTAGCCGAATACCACTCGTGATGATAATTTTCTGTGATAACTGCATTTCGCTTTATGCTCATGTCTCTTAACACGAGATAAGTGAATTACTTCTCGACTCGAAATAATTATGACAAGAGACATACGTTGAGCTCAATCAAATTATCAGAAAACTGTCAGCACTTGTGGCATCGCTGTTCATAGTCTTTTAGGGACGTATTCATAGACATTTTCAGCGTGGGCTTCCGGTGGATGATGAGCGAACTAACGTTTTTCGTATTCATAAACCAGTTTTAGCGATATGCTATAATATGAATACTGTGCACGTAACCAGTCCATAGCCGGGGCTAGTTTAGCACTCTCGTAGCGCTGGCTAGCGAAAAGTCTATGAATAGCACCCATATTGTTTAACGGAATATCGATGTTTTAGTTTTTGATTTCCCATACTAGTCTAGCGCAGCAGTCAGTATTACTAGACTATTAGTTACAATACGATCCAATAAGTTGAAACAAAGACGGCGGAAAAGCGACTAGGAAATTGTTATTCTGAGTCCTTTCTGATCAGTGTGCAGGCATTTACAGACTCATTTAGCAGATGGTTTACTCCAAGCACACAAGACTGAATTGACAGAACCACTCGCTCATGCAGAGCTATGGTGGCCGAGCCATCAAGCGCTCGTTGTCTCGCTTTCTATCTCTCTCTTGCTCTCAATTAGTCACTATTTCTTATTGATATGAGACGACATGGTGCATAACTTTCAATTATCATCGTAAGGAATGGTGACGCTGTATCTGTCCCCTATCTTCAGATTGCTATGACAACATGAGACAAATATGTGAACTATCTCGCCTATTACAGATTGACAATTGACTGTGATGAGGTGTTAAGTTACGAACGGATTACAAACATCAACGCCTTAATATCGCTGTAAAACTGAAGAACATGTGCATCTAGAAAGAATGAGATTTTCAGGCAAGGAAATAGACACGTCAAGCGAAGAGAAGAGCTCCTCCACATCTTTAGAATGGAAGAAAACGTAGCTAGTCTATACCGTACACGCGATGAGCCAGTCATTCGCATTTTGTTATAAATAGGGATGATATTTTACGTTGAATAAAATCTTAAATTTCGCTATAAAATATAATTAATCTCGGTGTTATTTCGCACAAAAGACACGTGCACAACACGTTCTGAACACACAACTGAATTTAAGGTTGTCAACCCTCCCGTGTTTCCTGGGATCTCCCGTATTTGCTCTTAATGTTTAACACACTCCCGCTCCCGTACTTTTGCTTTTCTTCGATCATTCTTCTCTCTTATTTTTGCACAATATAAAAATCTTTATTCTAAACGTTTGATTTTGCCGTGAAAGATGACAATTTATTTATTTAATTTTGTTGTTCAAGAGATGTATAAAAACATGCAGTCTTTACAGAACGTAATGCTTGCCAGAAATGGGTTTCAGTGCTCACCCCCGTTTAAAATCAACCATGTTAATATTATAATTTTGGAAAAACTGGCGAGTTTTGTTCTAAGCATACCAAGTAGTAGCCTAATGCTCATACAAAGAGGGTGTTTTATCTCACGAAAAATTGAACAGATATTGGAAATAGGAGGACTGCACATCTAATCAAATTAGAGCTGCTAATTGCAGTCGACTCCAACTATTACGCGAGACAAAATCTATCTCAAAATACTCTTAATTTAAACCTAGCTGTCGAAGTGTAGAATATAGTAATATGCGTTACAAGAGCGATATGTTGACGTTTTCATGTTGGAGGAAAAGATTGAAAAAGCGAAACGTAGTTGAGCTTTTTTAATTTCCGAGAACATGAAAACAAACATACCGCTCGTGTATCGTACATTATTTTGTGCGAAGATCGTTTATTAAATACCTGAAAGAGGAATTTCTAATTAGTTGCAATGAAATCTCCATCTTGGTTTCTGTTCAATGACGGTAACTTTGGAAAATAAATATATCTATCTTCAACATTGTTGCTATAAAATGTTTTCTGTGTTTACTATATTCCAGAAGGCCGTGATATACGTCTATTTCCCCCCCCAGTCTATAAATGCGAACTTAAAACAAACGGTAAGGTTATGTAATGATTTATTTTTCATTTTAATATTTTAACAATATTATTTATATAACATATTGCAGTAATAACTTCGGCATCTGGAATCTTGTTGATTTTTTTCACGGCTTCCTTTACAAATGCAGTAACTTTTGTGGTGTTGTAGAGTTTACTTAATTTTTGCAAATATTTAAAAACAATAATTAACAGTGCAATTTAGGTGAAATTGCAGTGGTAAGTTTCCAATTTATAATTATTACTATGTTAAACGTCTCTAAAAATAATATGTTAAAAGCCTAAAGCAGTAAAATGAATATGGCGCTTAAGTGGTAAGAAGAGGGAAATTGTTATGTGTGTTACGTTGGGAATACTGAATGTGGTGTTTCACACTTACCGCGTATTGGTTTTGTGCGTAAAGCAAGCAAATACGCACGATCTCGCACAAAAGTTGTTTTTTTAGTAACGGAACTGAATAGTTTATCGGATGCGTATTTTCCGGGCTAGAGGGCCGTGGTCTGTCGGTGTTACAACCAAACGTCTCGTCCACTACTCCGGTGGACATCTTCAGTGGCGTGGTACACGTGTGCGGAGAGATCTGCTGTGTGTATCAGGAACTGGCATTGAGACTGGTAGCACGTCGATATTTAATGTGTGGGACTGTTTGTGTGTAGTGGGACTGTAGTGGACGAAACGTTTGGTTGTAACACCGACAGACCACGGCCCTCTAGCCCGGAAAATACGCATCCTATCAACGCTGGCCGTGAAAGCATACATTCTAAGATGAATAGTTTCTCAATTGCACAGTTCTTCAAAATTAAAGGTCATAGAAACTTTTCGAAAAATGTATGCTACATTTATGGTTTCATGGAGTGCTGAATCCAAAACTGAGCTCAGATTTTCTCTATCACAGACCATTTTCCCGCAACATGCACTGGCACTTTTAGCAATGTGAATGTAGCGTTATTCAATTTAGTATGGAAAAGTGATCAGGTGAAACATGTCCTGTGGCAAATAAGTATATTTACAAAAACTATTAGATTGTCATAATTAACAACTCACATTTAATCGAATGTTTTATACCGCCTTTTTCTCTTCATGGTGAAGTTGCGTTTGTTGCTTTCCCTCTTGTGTGAGATTCTAGAGATGTTCTTTGTGATCAGTGTTTTTGTTCCCATTGACTGCTTCTTGCTCTGCCGTCCCATTCACAGAGGAAGTATGGAAACTTGGTACAACCAGCCTGCTGACCAAGATACATGCACAACTCTCTCAGATCTCCACAGATTATCCAGTTATGGTCTTCATATTTTATCTTTGTAAGAACTCGTTAAAGATTCTCATAAGTTTCTTTAAACTGTACCGAATGACCAACACGTAACGAAGCATATTTTATTTCAAGGAGTGCAGTTCGGTGTTCAAATAAGCCACCGAACTGCACTCCTTGAAATAAAATAAGGTATACCCACTTGTTGCCACTGTGCAAAACCACTGATCACTGCCTTTAGACTTCTTTCGGAGGAAGCGATAAAAGTCTCCATTCATCCACTTCTACTGAACATTAAGCTTTTGTATCAAACCACGAATATCACTGCAGTATACTAAGGCACCCTCTTATGAAGTAAAGGGCGTAAATTCCTCTCCTCTACTTCTAAACCAATGAAGAAATGTTCCTGGTGTCAGCAAATTCATTTCTTTAATCTGGAGCATAAGAGTTCTGCTTGCTTTCTTTCTTGGGTGCCACTAAATCTCTTATTAAATCATTGCGTTCAAACTGGTAAATTCTTCAGGACTTTCACTCTCTACATCACACAGTCTTCTAGATTAATTATGTTTCTGATCCTCATCAACAAGTTACTACAAATTTTTACATTGGATGGGTTATGAATGCAGCAAAATCACTAGTACATTAATAATATAAAACATAAAATATAGTTTTGTGTAAAAATGATAGGCCTACGTGATGTGCCATTTATTATGTCATTTCTGGCTTCAGCACAAAGAATACACAAAGAAGAGCTAAAATTTCTTTAGAAAGTATTTTTCAGCGCAGCTTTGTGTTATCTATGTGAAATTTTGTCGATTCCTTAGTCTCCGGTATTTTCTTCAAAAGAAGCTGACAACCCTAACTGAATTTTAGAACGCATATTATTATAAACACACCAACACAACAGCAAAAAGAAAACTTGAAATAAGCGCAATACCTCACTAGGAATCTAAAAATGGCGCATAGGCTATAAGAAGAAACTGGTCATTAATCAAGATAAAATAACACATTAGTTTCAATTTAATACAGTAAAGTTATTTATTTATCAAAAGTACCAATGATTAATGATAAACAGATGTTAAAATTATTTCAAGATATACACAAAGTTTGCACCACAAAACCATTTGATTTCTGTTCCTCTTTTCTCCATTACTTATTTTATTAAAATAAAAAGTAGGGCATAGGTAAACTAAATTATAATATAATTTGAAATCGGTTGTATCATTATCATCATCTTCGTCATGATTAGGGAACGGATTTCTAGGTGCTAAAAAGGAGAGATGTAAGACTTTGCAAAATCCAATTTAGGATTTTTAGGAGTTTATATAAAACTAGTGGCTTGTGCAGCAAATACTGCTGCAAACTAAGTTCGTTAGACGTTCAAATAAAAATTTTTCAGATTTATTTTCAATGAAGAATAGCCTACTTGTCTTTTTGATAGTTATTTGCTTCCATAATAATGAAACATACTCCCTCTGAATGGATTTTTTACGCCAAATACTTTTTCTTGAACCTATCCAACTTAAGTTTTTGAGTTTCAACGCGAAAACGCAAGTATCAATGTCAGGACGATAGCAGTAGCTATTTCAGGTCATTGTGGACTGTAGGCAAAAGTTTAAAAAAATGTCAGGTTTGCTAAGCTTTCGAACAATAGCATTTTCGTATAGCTGCTGCGTGTAGAACTTGAAATGCAGAGCGTAAAATCATTTTATCCTACTAAGAGATCTTGCTGAAATGATCTGGAGACTACAAAATTTTGTAGGCCTCTTATTTTATCAGTAAGTAATACCTTTTGATCTTTCCTTAGGAACTGTAATTTTTGCGCTCATTCGAGCCAATACTGAAGACAATGACACATATCAATATCTACACTATACCGCCATTAAGTATATGAAAAAGACCTAACCCCACTGGGTTAATAAGTATAAAAATATTTGATTTTTAATAACAATATTATTATCTTACTCAAGTTTTGTAGTTATATATAGCAGCCACTCAGTAAATTATAGAAATGAAGATCTAAATTAAGATATTCTCTACATTTACTTACATAACCACAAAACGTTTCACTTTCATGTCATCAATATAGCATCAATATTATGTACAGTTAATGAAGAATAGACACATCATGTTATTAACTATAATAATATTTAATTTCTAATGGTAATAATGTCATCAAACGACCTCAAATTTCGTAGATTTGAATATCCAATACACAGCTGTACTCAGAAAATTATACACTGCAGAATCAGTTTTTAATAACAAATTGAATTGAGCTCTAAATATGTCGGCAATCCTGCAGGTCATGGCCTTCGTGTAATAGCCTATTGTTTATTGCAGTGTGTGTTTTGTTCTGAAATTCAATCAAGTCGGCCGTGATTGAATAAAATTAGTTCTCAAAACTCACAACAGATGGATTTTGGAAAATAGGAAAATTATGTAGGAAAATTGACATTTCACTGAAAACTACGTCTTTTCCGAAAAACTTTGGATACCAGGCATGAAAATGAGGGGTCACTCATTAAAATCCGTTCAGCCGTTTTCCCGTAATTTCCATTACCAGTTCAAATTATATATATAGATTATCAACTAAAATTTTAATTTTAGTAAATATTCCATTTTAGGTGAAATTTATGTACACAGAACTGGTACTGATAATGAGTGCTACTGAATTGAAGACTCAAATCCTGTCAGTGAAAAAGACTGATTGCTGATTAGTCAGTTTCATTTTGCATAACGGCGCTGTATTGACACTAAAACTAATTTGTAAGCTTTCGCCTAATGTGAACAACCTACCACCCCTTTTATGCTAGGATGGACTTTTCCAAACGAAATTCTTTACAGGAAATTAGGTAAAATCTTCTTCCCTCCTCTTCTAATACCAATATGGAACGAACTTGTCAGGTCTGTAACAAATTCTTTTTTACATTTTAAATAGTATTTTTGTATCTTTCGGACATTTTTACATTTTTAGTAACGGTATTTTTATATTGAATACACGCAGAATACTAAAAAGGCGCTTTTCAGGCGCATAGTTTTAGGTCCTATAGAAACATAGAGATGTCTGAATAACATAGGCCTACGTCTACGACGTAGCAAACATAGCCTAATAGTTATGGAACTAGAAATCCTTTCCCCAGTCATGATGGCCAGATGACGTTCTACTGGTTACCGTCAGGAACGTGCCCACGTCATCAGTACAGTATCTCCTCCATACAATTTCCAATTTTTGTGACCCATGCTGCCTGGTTACAAGCATAACGTCTACGCACAGAAGGACTTTCGTTTGCAACGACTTTTGAACCTGAACTTGTTGAATGTGCCGCGGTGTTTATTTTGCTTCGCACAGTGGGGCCGTCTATAACGAAAGTTGGCAGAAACTCGATAGAAGGCAATGAGTGCCAAATCTTTCCTAGAATTACAGTTTAGGAGCTTTTATGACCATGCGGAAGGAAGCACGGCTGTGAGCGGGGCGCGAGTTTGATGCTGCTCACCATCAGTCTAGCACTTGCCTATTCGTACGTCTGTCTATGAGTCGTTTCCTACAAGTGCTTAACGAGCCGTTGTTTCAGGTTAATATAGGCCTATCGGTATGAGTATAAAATTGTGTAACATATTGTACGTATCATGTCATTTACGCTGCCAGCCCTGCCTCTACCACACGTTATTGCTCAAAGGTGCTCAGGTAACTTAACTCAGTTGGTAGGGCAAGTGGCTACGGACTGAAAGATCTTGTTGCCAAACTTCCAGAAAGTCCTTGGGATCCACTCAGGCTGCTATCAAATTGAATACCGCGTATTGCCCGGCTTTTGTCGAATATCCTTTTAAGAAGATTAACTCCATAAGTAGATGGAATTATTGGGGATCATCAGTGTGGTTTTAGGCGTAATAGATCGACTATTGATCAGATTTTTTGTATTCGACAGATATTGGAGAAAAAATGGGAGTATAAGGGTACAGTACATCAGTTATGCATAGATTTCAAAAAGGCGTACGACTCGGTTAAGAGAAAAGTTTTATATAATATTCTTATTGAATTTGGTATTCCCAAGAAACTAGTTCGATTAATTAAAATGTGTCTTAGTGAAACTTACAGCAGAGTCCGTAGGCCTATAGGCCAGTTTCTATCTGATGCTTTTCCAATTCACTGAGGGCTAAAGCAGGGAGATGCATTGTCACCTCTACTTTTTAACTTCGCTCTAGAATATGCCATTAGGAAAGTTCAGGATAACAGACAGGGTTTGGAATTGAACGGGTTACATCAGCTTCTTGTCTATGCGGATGACGTGAATATGTTAGGAGAAAATACACAAACGATTAGGGAAAACACGGAAATTTTACTTGAAGCAAGTAAAGCGATCGGTTTGGAAGTAAATCCCGAAAAGACTAAGTAGGCCTATATGATTATGTCTCATGACGGGAATATTGTACGAAATGGAAATATAAAAATTGGAGATTTATCCTTCGAAGAGGTGGAAAAATTCAAATATCTTGGAGCAACAGTAACAAATATAAATGACACTCGGGAGGAAATTAAATGCAGAATAAATATGGGAAATGCCTGTTATTATTCGGTTGAGAAGCTTTTGTCATCTAGTCTGCTGTCAAAAAATCTGAAAGTTAGAATTTATAAAACAGTTATATTACCGGTTGTTCTGTATGGTTGTGAAACTTGGACTCTCACTTTGAGAGAGGAACATAGGTTAAGGGTGTTTGAGAATAAGGTTCTTAGGAAAATATTTGGGGCTAAGAGGGATGAAGTTACAGGAGAATGGAGAAAGTTACACAACGCAGAGTTGCACGCATTGTATTCTTCACCTGACATAATTAGGAACATTAAATCCAGACGTTTGAGATGGGCAGGGCATGTGACACGTATGGGCGAATCCAGAAATGCATATAGAGTGTTAGTTGGGAGGCCGGTGCGAAAAAGACCTTTGGGGAGGCCGAGACGTAGATGGGAAGATAATATTAAAATGGATTTGAGGGAGGTGGGATATGATGGTAGAGACTGGATTAATCTTGCTCAGGATAGGGACCAATGGCGGGCTTATGTGAGGGCGGCAATGAACCTCCGGGTTCCTTAAAAGCCAGTAAGTATTGCCCGACAGTTTTAAGGCGATCAACCATACCACCTGATCTAGAGCCGAGATCATAAAAGCATGGAGCTACCTCCATGCCCCAACATGGCTTCTAAAAGGGTAACCTTTATCTTTATTGCTCAGAAACAGCACACAAGTGTTTGAACCTGTCTGAGCAGCGTATCGAACAGTAATATTGCAGTACTGGACGAAATAGAGCGAGATGTATTGTCAACCGCCGTCGTTAAAATAGTCACACCAGTAGTGACGCTGTCCGTTATCAATCCATGTTCCTTTCACAGTTAAAAGATAAGGCCAGTTTGTAATTCTAATTATGAACTGGGAGCGCCAAGCGTGGTTTTATACACCATTATTCTTTTTGATAAAAACGTGCACTGTAAAAAGCCTTTATCACGCACAGGTTTAGATAAACCTCTGATCAATAAACTATTCCTTGTGAATGCATAAAAAGTAGACATACGCAAACCTGATTATCAACTCCAGCAACACATTTTAATAATAAAGAAACCGGTGTTACGAACATGACACAGAGAGTTTCATTTCCATACGTCGAACTTCGATGTCACGAATTTTCAATATATAATGATGCAATTTTAATTTTCCTCTGTCCAATTTCATTCCGAACGAACCTCATTGCACATTTTATTTCCAAATAAAAATCCGTTCATTTTTACTAGGAATTATTAGTAGACTTTTTTGGGCATTAAAATTGGATTTTAGGTGCCTAAAATAAGTTCAAAGTATATTAAACTGGCTCTAAAATCAAATAGATTTAAAATGACGTTTCATCACAACTTACTCAAAGTTAATAGGGCTAAATACTTATATCTTAAGGGTGCTATTCATAGACATTTCGCAGCACGCGCTACGAGAGTACTATGCTAGCCCCGGCTATCCACTGGTTACTAGTACAGAATTCAAATCATATCCTATCGCTAACACTGGTTTATGAATACGAAGAAAGCTGATCATCCACCGGAAGTTCGCGCTAAAATGTCTATGAATACGGCCCTAAGAGTTTTATAAAAATCCTGTCCTTTAGAAATCGCATTAAAAATTGTGTATTTCATTAACTGTCTATGTAGGGATACTTAAAATGGAATGGAATAGCGCAATGATGATAAAAAACTGAAGAATTTTTTTATTATCTAAATTTACATTAAAGGCTAATTCACACGGGGATAGTTTACAGGAGTCAAGTGCTTGGAGTAAGTCGACTTTCCTTCAACTTTCCCCGTGTGATATGGTCGAGACAGTCAAGTTGTGACTTGGCGGTCAAGCAGAATACGAGTTGACGACCCGTCAACTTTTGTGTCCACTTTCCCGTCGCGTGACCATCTTGACTCCACCACTTCCCGCGTGTGAATGCGAACTTGTAGCAACTTGGCAAGTAGAAAGTTTGTAGTTTTAGGCCTATTGTCGAAGTAAATTAATAATAATTAATAATGAGCGCCCCTAAGTGGAATTCCAACGATATCATAAAGTTTTTGGAAGTGTATGAGAAGTATGAAATTCTATGGAATATACGTGACAAAGAATACCTCAATAAAAACAAGCGGGAATTATTATTCCAGAAACTAGTCAGTGAACTCATGGAACAAGGTTTCGAAAACATAGACGTAGAAGTGGTTCGAAAAAGTTAAAAACACTTAAAACAGGACTCATTCTGAGATGTTTCCTGTATTCTGCAGGACCTTCTTCAGCTAATTCTTTCAACAAGGTATTGGATGCACCATGCATAATTCTTCTACGAATCCATTTCTTAACCCATGTTCTCTTTTCCTTTTTTTAAAGAATATTTTGTAATTCATACAATAACAAGGCGCCAATTAGCTGCACACGTTTGAATATGTGCTGGTGGCATGTTCAGTTTCACCAAACTAAAAATGCCAGTTCACTATTGATTTTGTATTAACTATAACAGAATACAAGAATTCAAACAACACTGCGAATACAATATTCAGCGTGCACTTTTTTTCAAGCATGGTTTCAAGTTTAATGTCTCCGTGTGATCACAAATATAACATCAAGTTTAGAGGCTGCAAGCACTTGACTCCTGTAAACTATCCCCGTGTGACTCGGGTTTAAGATTCATTCATTTTAACCACATATGATTTTAATAAATATTGCACTTCTTAAATCTTCCTTCCGCGTAGGCTCATAATATACACTGTATCCCAAGTCATCGTAGGGTTTCAGAGGATGATATTTGTTGAATGAATAGAGGTAGAAATGTAGGCCTAATATTGCTGCCAGATGCAAATAAAACTCTCACAGTTTTTCGTCTGTAAGTTTCATCTTTTAAGGTGCGAAAGAGAAAGTGGTGTGCGAAAAACAAGGGGAAGCTACCGCATTTATTTTTTTTTTTCAAGAAAAACTTCACGATGAGTCTTTCCACGGTGAAATATTCCAGACGTAAATTATCCCCAGTCAATTGTACTGACGAAATTTAGTAGGGCTAATTAAAAAAATACCTCTTATTAAGCATTTATTTTTAAATGATTGGTTGATTGGCAAACTTACTCTTGTTAAATTATAAGCAACTGTGGCTTACAGCTGTTTCAGTGCTTCTTCACACCATCCTCAGAGCCTACTAGATCTCAGCGTCATCTCGAACTTCGCTGCCGAAACAGCTGTAAGCCACAGTTGCTTATGTAATTTAACATGCGTAAGTTTGCCAATCAACCGATCATTTATATATAAGTGTTAAAAGTAGTGTACGCAAGATTCAAGATGGATTTATTTTTAGCTTATTTGTTTGCTAAATTTTACAATTATTTCACTGATGTAATAAATCAATATTGTTGTAAAAATCCTCTTATTAAGAAATTATTTTGCTTATGATTTTGCTAAATTATATAATTGTGGAGCCTACTGATATAATTATAATTTTTTTCTGAAAACGTTTGCCCTTATTAAGCAAACTTTTTAAGCTTATTGATTTTACTATGTTTTATAACACACTGTAAGTAATGATGGGGTTTCAGAGGATTATATTTTTTTAATGAACGTAGGTGGAAATGTAATATTGGTGCCAGATGAATATAAAACTCTAAAAGTTTTGGTCTATAACTTTGACGCACTGAAGGAAACAAAAGACGGTAACATCGAACAATGCAATTATTTTCATTGTTACAATTAATTATACAAGATGGATGTCCAAAGAAAAGTGCAATGTGTTTTGTGGCTGGCAAAATTTGTATCTGTGACTCATTAAGTATTTCCACAACAAACTCAAACTTTTGTGATAATCATCTGGATGAAGTGCATGTTACAATTAAAGTTTATAAGATGTCAGATGAAGACGTTTCTTTAAAGCTGTATGAACTGTTGTTTCGGAAGTCCCAATCGTCATGCACATTTACGAACTGATTTCTTTGGACTCTGAACAAATTGTCTTCGTACGGCTTACCGTTTCATCATTTGTCGATGGTCTTCCAGTACGCCTTTTCTCCAATAGGCTTCCAGTCTCTTTTAACTGTCTATCTCAACGACGAATGTTATTCTCGTATGGTGGTTCTTCGTTAAATACGCGACGAAATTAACGTCGTACACGAGATTTATATTCAAATTTTACCAGTCAAAAACACAGTGCACTTTGTTTTGGCCATCCATCTTGTACAAGTAATTGTAAAAATGAAAATGATTGCATTTGTTCGATTGTTACCGTGTTTTGTTTCCTTCAGTTCCTCAAACTTAGAGGCGAAAAACTTCGAAAATTGTATTTTCTTCTGGCACCAGCAATACATTTATACCTCTTTTCATTAAAAGATATAATAGGCCTACTCTGAAACCCCACCATGACTTTTGGGACAAAGTGTATTGATAACTTATAATTATAGGTTTTTTGTGGAAATTTTCATTTCATTCCACAATTTTTTTAAGTTATTGATTTTGTACATTCTTGCAATTTTACTGATATAATTACAAATCTTCATGAAAATTTTTCCCTTATTAAGCAATTTGTTTAGCTTCTTGAGTTTGGTAAATTTTGTAATTGGACTGATATAAATGTTTCTCAACATTTTCCATTATTTTTTTTTCCTCTTTTTTTTCTAGTTTAGGCCTACTGATATTTTGCTCAGTTTTATAATTGAACAAACTTGACAATGGCTCTTGTTCCGGAGACAGTATCGACAGTCATCAAAGATTATGTGACTTACGCGCAAATCGCTCCTTGATATCTTTCTTCTTTGAAACGTGCTTAGGCGATCATTCACTTTTACAAACTATAGAAAGGACGTCCATAGAGATATGTTGCTCAGCTTTCAGTGGTTCTAGATTATCAGTTCACTTTCAAAGATTGTGCGTGATTGCTGGTTATTCAGAGGTCAATATATTCAGTGTTGTATATTCGTGAACTTTAAATGTATGTATTTATTTACACTGCAAGTGGGCAAGCACCCGGTGGCAGTGGTATACACAATATAAACAATACACAATAAAATTATAAGCAATACACAATACAATTATACAATACACAATATAATTATATACACAATACAATAAGAATACACAATACAATTTAACACAATAATTACAAGTAATAATAAAACACAAAATAATATAATTTTACAATACAACCTACATATGTATAGGCCCTACATAAGTTTCAATAGTCTTTCACTTTACTCTCATCTCACTCACTGTAGTGGCACTATGACGCATTTCACTGACACTTTAGGACACATTTCACTGACACTCTATAACACATTTCACTGACACTATAGAACACATTTCATTTGACGCTATAAATTATCACTGATCGGAACTGTTCACTGCACTGTAAAACCATAACTTCACTGATACAAAAGTTCAAATAAGACAAATAATTACACCCTTATGCATACTTATAAACAGAGCTACATTTAAGCTAAACATTTCTAGTCTAAGACCCTCTTACATGCTATTTTTAAATAATTTACAATTCAAACCAAAGGAGTAACTCCTCAGGCTAAATAAATACATGCCACCTTAAAAAATTAAATGTTAAATGTCACCTTAATTTTAATTTGCACTTTATACACAACTTTTTAAGTTATTCTTGAATCTCCTTAAGTAAGGACAGCCCTCAAAGACCGCAAAGACTTACGAAACATTGCATAGAAAACCTGGTGAAAGTTTCGGTTTTAAATTGAAGGATTGTGGAAAGGCGACGGACAGAAAAAGAGTGTTTTATAAGAAATGCGGCGACTCGTTCAGTTAACTTATAGTGGAAACACAAGTAACCTACAATATCATTTTAAACATGTTCATCCTTCCCAAGGTGATCTGCGTCTACTAACGTTGCTGCTTCCAGTTAATTTTCTCAGTCACCGTTGGAGCACTTAAAAGTGAAGCCTGTATCCTGTGTTAAAGAAAATGAAGGAACGAATAAACTTGTGGAGTAATGGCAACATATTGACGTGTTTCTCTGGAGCAAAGAGTTGTGACTGTAAATAAGTGTAAACTGGAAACTCTTTTTTGTTACCTATTTTCCCATAGACTACATCACCAGTGCCAATTGCTTCTTAATAATTATTTGCGATATACATCAATAAAATTAAAAATATTTGTAAAAACGTGAGTTATTCTCTATACAACATGGAATTATTATTGTTAACTGATATTAATTGGTTTTGTTTAAACTTATAAACACAGTTTAAAATCGACTAAAATTCGATTAATCGATTGAAGGCATCCAATTAATACAAAAAATGTAGTCGAACGACAGGTCTAATTAAAACATCCTGTATAAGTCGTAGATAGTTCGCAACACAATGGCAAACATCTAATTATTATTTACGAACCGCGCGTCTTTACACATGACTGACAATGCAAGCTGACCGTGTGAGACCGAAGATATAGATTTGGTATAACACACCCCTATATACATCATCCTTTGTTCTGTTCTTTCTAAGTATGAATCACTGTTTATTTTAACTCTGTGTCACTATGGTGAGATGTTCATGAAAGATGTGAACACTAATGGAAAGAAGTTGTAAACCTTATGTTGTAAATCAGTTACTATTACAGATAATTGTTTCTACTCTAAAATGTTTATCTAGCTTATCGTATGCATAACGCATTCATAACTTTATTCTATCGTCTAGATTACTACATAAAGTGTGTTTATTTGCTTCGCAAATGGCTATAATATAAAGACATTAGGATCCAAGAGACGAACTGTAATGACGTCATGGTGATAATGGTCCACTCTTAGGAAATCCGAATTATTTTCCATGTAATGACTGTTGTTTAGTCAACTGTTCGAAGACAGGTCTGAACCTCACAAGTGATACCAAGAAGGCGCCACTGATGAATCAATTAGGCCAGGAGATAATGGTGCAGGGTGGCGAGTTCCTTTCCTCCTCCATTGCATACATCGCCGATTAGATACATATTACACTGAACAGACTTCAGATGCATACAAACAATTGTTCTTCTTCTGATAAATATCGTCAAATAAGATGTATTGTCTGATCATAGATGTACATATCAGCCAGAACCTCAATCAGAGGAAATGTAGCCTAATGATTATGTATTATTATGTACTGTTATTTATTATTATTTTAAACCTTCAGGAATATTTGCTTGTAAATGCCATTACTTTTGACTTTTTAACTGAGATTTCTTTATTTAGTAGTATTAGTAGTATTTATTTATTTAACCTGGTAGAGATAAGCCATCAGATCTTCTCTTCCCCTCTATTAGGGGATTACAACTATAATATGAACAATTGCACGCCGATGTTACGAAAGTAAGTCATTTTAATTAGGCTAGCTGAGACGCGATATATAGGCTTAATATGAGAATGATGAAGGTTTAGAAAATAAGTTGGGAAAATTTCTGTACGCTACATGTGTGGAACAACAAAGCGCACTTTGGCAAGGAAAACGAAGAAGGATACAATGCTTAAATTTTGCAAGGTAATGGCTCTTCCTACATTACATTACATTACATTACATTCAGAAAATTGGGCAATCGGATGAAAGGAAAATCGAGTCTGCAGAAATGACAAGAAAAAACGCTCATTGTGTGCTGAAATGATAAGATTATGAAATGAAGTCTTTTTTATCCCACATGTAGGCCTTAAGAAATATAATATGCAATGACTCAGTTGGGAGCAAGGTACAGTACAAGATACGCTGTGTAAAATCCTCATCTTGCGACAGGCATAGCCTATACAGTAGAACTTCTTTTAAATACGTTTCAAACTTGTATCTTTTTAGCACACTTTTTTTTCTGTTTAGCACACTTTTTTTTCTAAGTCCCGCCAAAATTCCTATACTTTCCATGTTAATTTATTTCGATTAGGCCTATACGTTACTGTAAAATAATCACATGTTATTCAATGAAGGTCACACTGGAAGAACAAGGTAAGTCAATTACGTAAAATCTGCTGGATTCGAGTTTGAAAAATAATAACTTATACATTGGCGAAGCGTGCTATATTTACAAGGATAGACAGTGGTAATTTAGTTTATCTGACCTCATTAGGCCTACTGAATATTTTAAGTTCTATAATCCAGTTATCATTAATGAAGTCTATATTTATGCTGCTGCTACTGCAGCTACTACTACTAGGTCTACTACTACTACTACTACTACTACTACTACTAATAATAATAATAATAATAATAATAATAATAATAATAATACTTACTTACTGGCTTTTAAGAAATAATAATAATAATAATAATAATAATAATAATAATAATAATAGTAATATCCCGCACCGTGGCGTCGTGGCCTAAGGCATCCCGCCTAGGACTCGCGTTACGGAATGCGCGCTGGTTCGAGTCCTCATGGGGGAAGAAATTTTCTCATGAAATTTCGGCCAGGTATGGGACTGGTACCCACCCAGCAACGTGATGCACTTGGGGAGCTATGATAGGTAGTGAAAATCCGGTTTCGCAAACCAGCTGTAACTACCGGGAGGATCATCGTGTTAACCACACGATAGGCCTACCTCAATTCTGGTTGGACAATCGTCCATCTCTGCTTCGGCATGTGGATGAGGCCAGCAGCCGGCTGGTCGGTCTTGACCCTTCAAAGGGATATAGCGCCATGGATTTTGGAATAATAATAATAATAATAATAATAATAATAATAATAATAATAATAATAATAATAAACCAACATTATATATTGCAATCACTATTCATTCATTCACAGTGTTCTGCCCAAGGGCAGATCTTTCACTGCAAACCCAGCATTCTCCAGTCTTTCCTATTTTCTGCCTTCCTCTTTGTCTCCGAATATGATCCATATATCTTAATGTCGTCTATCATCTGATATCTTCTTCCGCCACGAACTCTTCTCTCGTTCACCATTTCTTCCAGTGCATCCTTCAGTAGGCAGTTTCTTCTCAACCAGTGACCAAGTCAATTCCTTTTTCTCTTTCTGATCAGTTTCAGCATCATTCTTTCTTCATCCACTCTTTCCAACACAGCTTCGTTTCTTACTGTCTGTCCACTTCACATGCTCCATTCTTTTACATATCCACATTTCAAATGCTTCTATTCGCTTCTCTTCACTTCGTCGTAATGTCCATTTTTCTGCCCCATACAATGCCACACTCCACACAAAGCACTTCACTAATCTCTTGCTTAGTTCTTTTTCCAGAGGTCCGCAGAAGATGCTCCTTTTTTTTTATTAAAAGCTTTCTTGGCCATTGCTATCCTCATTTTGATTTCCTCGTAGCAGCTCATATTACTGCTTATAGTACATCCCAAGTACTTATTTGAAGCTGTCCACTTGCTCTACTGCCTCATTTAGAATTCACAAGTTTACCTTCTTCACTTTTCTTCCTATGACCATGGTCTTCGTCCTGTTGGCATTTATCTTCATTCCATACTGCTCACAGCTGTCATTTAGCTCCAGTACCATATCCGTTAGTAACATTTCCTCTTCTTCTAACAACCCCATATCATCGGCAAATCTTACACACTTTATTCTTCTTCCTCCTACTACCACTCCTATGTTCTGAAAACAGTTCTTCACTAAATCCTCAAAGTAGATGTTGAAAAGATTAGATGATCAAGGGCATCCTTGTTGTACTCCTCTCCCTATTTCATTTCCTTCTGACATTCCTTTTCCTATTGTGACTTTGACTCATTGTTTCATATAAAGGTTACTGAACAGCCTCCTCTTTTTCCAATCCACGCCAATTTTCTTTAGATCCCCATCAGTTTATTCCAAACAACTCCGTCAAACTTCTTTTCTAGATCCTCTATTACAATGTAGGCCTATAGTTTTGGTACCGGTAATGCAATAATTGCATTCGTTTACTTTGCTACACAGATTCTAAGGAAGTACTTTAGCAAAACGAAACAGTAATAAAGCCGGGCCGACTCTGGACCAAAACTCGAGCGTGACCAACTAACCTCACTGTATAATAAATTGATGTCTGAATTTTGACATCTCACCTTAATTAACTGTCTTGTAAATAAGTTTGATGCGGCTATCTGCAAAAATGCCAATTACTCTGGTTTTGAATTCTGGAAGTCTGGTAAATTCCACAATAGCTCTTTTTCTATAGAGAGCGTACTTAGATTCGACAGTCTTTTGTTTGTCATATTATAGTTCCTTAAGTAAGTTATATTTTCACCCTTTCCAGAACATTCACTGCACGCTCACTGGAAGCAGAAGTAACCGGGATGGAAACAATGGCTTCAATAATTTTGAGATTTCTTTGCAAATTTACGAATAGATTTTTCACCTTTCTGATACAAATTTAAACTGGGTTTGCTTATTTTATTTTTTTAACGTGATCAAGTGTTAAAGTAAAAATAAACTGTTATTTAATAAATACTCCACAGAATAGAAATCAAGACTGTTAAAATCACACGCCATCGTAAAACAAAACATTTCATATAAAAATGTCTGAAAACTAACGGATTACTTAGAAGTTTGGTGTTACTAACAAAAAGAAAGAGCGGAAAAATAAACCAATAATACAGCATCTCAGTAGACACGTCTTTTGAGTGTCGTAAACCACGTGCTTGCAGTAGGCCTATTGAGGGAGCGGGGTTTTGCGTAACTAAGAAAGTAAAATGAGTAAATAAATTATTAGGCCTATTATTATTATTATTATTATTATTATTATTATTATTACGCAGTGTACATTCTACTTTACTTCTAGGTCTACAGTCACATAGCCGACCTGGTGTTGCGTCAGCTTTTACACCAAGGTTTGGAATTGTTCATGAGTGTAAAACGTGGAATAGAAAACTATTCGTTCGAATAATTTGTATTAAATGATGTAGAGATATTACAGGGTAGACGCTGTAGGCATATACCTGTACGCCTCGCTACTGGTAATATACTGTGTCTCGCTTAGAGAGATCGAGTAATAACTGCTCACCACTTAAAATCAGATAAAAATATCGTTGTGATTTACATCTGACAAGATAGAGAAACTGTCGAAGTTTAAGCAACAAAGTTTGAAAACAGTTACATGCGTAACTTTCGTTTGTTTGTTGCTAGGGCACTAAAACAAGCCTAGCGCCATTTTGTAGGAGAACATGATGTGGTAAACACCATGTGGACACCACAATATAAAATTCAGTGTGTGTTATGTCTTGCAGAAGAAAAAGCTGTTACGCGAGTCATTGGACCATTCTTCTTCGTAGAGGCTACAGTCACAGGAAATGTGTATCTGAACATGTTGCAGAACTTTGTCTTTGACTAACTTCCCCCAGGATCGGTTTTTCAGCAGAATGGGGTCCCATCCCATTATCATCAACGGGTGTGTGAGTTCTTGGATTAAAAATTCCACGATAGGTGGATCGGAAGACGAAGACCCCTTGGCTGACCACCCAGGTCACCCGATCTCACTTCTTGGACTTTTTTCTGCGGTTTTCTGAAGGATGTTGTGTACCAAAGAGGCAGAACTTACACTTTGGAGTAGGCCTAGTGAGGCAACGCATCACAAATGCAGCTCCACTAATCACTTCACAAATTCTACAGAACACTTGGTGGGAGGCTGAATACCGTTTAGATGTCTGCAGAGGAATTCAAGGTGCACACATCGTGTTGCATTGAGCATTCTCCGAAACTCTGAGAGTTTTTACATCAAGTTATGTAAAAAGGTATGTTAATAAACCATTATTTACACTTGAAATTATCACTTATTTCTCGATACCTCTAAGCGGGACACGGTGTATATCAGCCAGCTTTGGCTCTAAGCAGCTAAGGTTCTTCAAGAATATGTAAAGAATACAGGGGGAAAACAACGAATGTCACGTTTCTGTTAAGGGTGTGATAATAATCAAATTCAGTATAATACTGTAATAGTAATATACGTTACAAGAGCGGTATGTTGAAGTTTTCATGTTTGAGGAAAAGTTTGAAAAAGCGAAACGTAGTTGAGCTTTTTTAATTTCCGAGAATTGAAAGAAAACATACCGCTCGTGTATCGTACATTATTTTGTGCGAAGATCGTTTATTACATACCTGAAAGAGGAATTTTTCTAATTAGTTGCAATGAAATCTCCATCTTGGTTTCTGTTCAATGACGGCAAATTTGCAAAACAAAAATATCTATCTTCAACATTGTTGCTTTAAAATGTTTTCTGTGTTTACTATAAGTTAGTCCAGCAGGCCGTGATATACGTCTGTCTTTTTTTTTCCCCCAGTCTATGGAATCTTGTTGATTTTTTCATGGCTTCCTTAATGTTACATGCATCACGAATGCAGTAACTTTAGTGGAGTTGTAGAGTTTACTTAATTTTTGCAAATATTTAAAAACAATCATTAACAGTGCAATTTAAGTGAAATTGTAGTGGTAAGTTTCCAATTTATAATTATTACTATATTGAACGTCTCTAAAAATAATATGTTAAAAGCCTAAAGCAGTAAAATTAATATGTCAGTTAAGCGGTAAGAAGAGGGAAATTGTTATGTGTGTTGGGTTGGGAATACTAAATGTGGAATTTTACACTTTCCGCGGATTGGTTTTGTGCGGAAACCAAGCAAATACGCAAGATCTCGCACAAAATTTATTACTGTTCGTGTTAAAAATGAAGGAGAGGATGACTGTATCCATGGTGATCGTTTTTATCAGTTTAGTGAGAACAAACTAAAGTTTATAATCTTTTAAATTAGAAAATGACATCACCCATAACAGAATTGTGGCATTCATTGTTTTTCCGTGCACTCTTCATGTATTATAAAGTTGAGTAGCCTACTGAATTAATTATAAATTTGAGTAGCCTACTGTATTATAGACTCAAAGCCAGCATAACTGTGAAGTTATAAATTTCTCTCGTGAAAATTTTACTAAATTGACTTAACTCGTTCTCCCCATACAGTCTTCCAATGCTATTTCAGTCGTTATTATGTCAGTTTAGTTAGGGATACATTTTTCTCACTTAGGTCTATGCGTGTCTTTCTTCAGACCCTCATAAAAGCGCATAGGCCTAAGCTTAACTGAAGTATTACTATATAAAGTTTCAAGCGAACACTATAGGCCTATATACTGAAGTACAAAAAAAAGTGAAACGCTTTGATAAAATATAATTTTCCAATCAAAGCATTATAATTTTATAGGCCTACAGGTATTTACTCAATTAGGAGATACTGTCTCATAGACCTACAACAGAAGATGTCCACCATCTCTCACGTTAGTTGAATTGCTGTAATTTTTTGAACAGGGAAGTAAAATTTTACAGCTAGGGAAGTCCAAGTCCAGTATTTTGAATGTGTAATGTTTCTATGTTTTCCATGGCTCCCATGTTTTGTTTATTCTGTGAAAGGCAATCTGCCACAATTTCAAGGCTCTCAAATTGACGATGGCCGAAGTTACAGATACGTTCCGAATAGTCTTGAAGCTTCAATAGGAAGCATTCACAGAGCTGTTAGATGTTTTCGAGAGGACAAAAGACGTTCTCTCGGAGACCAGGATCTTGTCGAACGAGAGCTACAACCGCAAAGGATGACAGATTTACGTCATTGCAAGTGTTAAGGGTCAGGTAAACAACTATAGTTCAGATTCAAAATTGTCTTCGTCAATTTCATCAGGTGGATATGAGCGTGTGGACAATCAGAAGACGTCTACAGGAATCAAGCCTGAAATCCAGGAGGCCAGCTACAGGGCAGCTGTTGACACATCAACATCGTACCATCCGACTTGACTTTGTCCGTCATTAAGCTTATATTAACTGGACTAAACAACAGTGGGGTAACGTTCTCTTTACAGACTAGTCCATTTTCTCTTTGCGGGCTCCAGATGGAAGATACGAGTGTGGAGAAGGCCTGGAGAGCGCTACTACTCTCGTACCTTCTGAGAAAGAACACCATTCGGAGGAGGGTCTATATCTGTAATGATGTGGGGTGGAATAGCCACAGAGGCAAGAACAGAGCTGGTGCCAATTACGAATGGAACTCTTATATGTGAAGAAGTTACTACTGGAACAAGTTGTTCCATTTGGTTATGGAGTCAAAGAAAACTTCATCCTAATGCACGACAATGATCGTACGCACGTAGCGCGATGCGTCTCTCAATTTCTGGACACTGTGGGGGTTCAACGCACAGTCTGGCCAGCTTGCAGCCCTGATCTCAATCCTATTGAACACCTGTGGGACATCTTAGGGGAAAAAATTCGAGCTCGAGATCTTTTGCCTGAGACCCTGCAAGAACTTTAAAGGGCTCTTCATCATGAATGGGAAGAAACTGACCAACATGTAACTATTATACCATTTAAATGAAAATTGTGAACAAATTTGAATTTTAATTGAAAATTTCAATATGTGATCAGAAACCTCATTCAGAGTAGGTAGGGTAAATTAGGGTCTGTTGGACAGTCGGGCATGTTGGACACTTTGTACTTTAACGTGTTACCTCGCCACTTGTGGGCACTACATTCTGCTAGAAGTCAATGACGGAAGTAACCCTACTCGTGGCTACTTCCGTCATTGACTTCTAGCAGAATGTGGTGCCCACAAGTGGCGAGGTAACACGTTAAAGTACAGAGTGTCCAACATGCCCGAATGTCCAACAGACCCTAATTTACCCTATGCCAAGAACTGACGCCAGAGGAGGAAATATACGGTACTAACTTAAGCAGTAACTGACGCCAGAGAAGGAAATACACCGTACTAAGTGCTGTATTGTTCCACACAGTTCAAGTTCACATTGTTCACAGTTCATGTTTCTGTAGTTGCAATGGTAGTACCAATGTTTTGTTTCCCCCATTTTGGGGATCTCAACAGCTCTGAAAACTTCATAATTCTAATTAAGAATGTAAAATAATGAATTATTGTAATGTAAAATAATTGAATAAGATTCTAATTACATTGTTAAAAATTATTCAGCGTTCCATTTCTTCTGCATCTCAGTGTATAGGCCTATATAATTTTGTTTCTTCAGTAGTTCTATACGTTGCAGTTAACGTTTTTAGAATGCACATAGCCAACACCTATTGTGAAACACAGGAAAGTAAGAAAGTTACCCCAACACCACACAAATTTTGACAAAAATTATTAAATAGGCCAGATATTACAAGATACATGGGTTTCTGTAATCGATATAACCGTCTAAGTAATAAAAGGAGCTGGTTTTATTTTAAGATAAGCCTATCTTAGTATACCATAAATGTGAACATTTCCTTCATAACAACTTGAGTTCCGTCGGAGTGGCATAAATTTTGCTTGTACACCTCGAGGAGGCCTACATAGTTATTTATGTAACCTTGAATGAACTACAACCAAGTCACGAATACAAACTTCACTTGTTCTTTCATAAATTCGATGAAATTATCTAAAGAAAGACAACAATAAGTTGTAATTGAAGTTTGTTGACTTTTACACGCGTAATAAAATACACCGCCGAAAACTACACATAAGTTAGGCTTATGCATGTCGTGGAACACAGAAAAGCTCGAGACCACTAACTTATTAAGAATAAAGCCACGCCCCATACCTATAGTTTGGGTTTTAAGTTCTGCATGAAGAAACTTTCGTTTGGAAATGCAATTCTGTATAGGCCTATATAATATAATTCAGATTGACACAAACATTTATGGAAGCTCAAGTCATAACCATTTCATTTTGCAACTACCTTATGTAAAACAGCTGTCATGATTCAAATCACTCAACAACAAACATTAAAACAACAGGGTCTATTAATAGATCATCCAATCAATATAGGCCTATCGTGTATAAAGGCTGAGATGAATGTTAAAAGACTTTGGAATACAGTAAATACTTTGATGGTTCTCTCTCACCAACTTCATTTTCATGTTAGCAGCATAAATTTCACTGTTATTATCAGGGCGCGGATTTTGAAGATGTCATCTATTTTTCTTTACATACAGTACTTTGCAACGCCCGTAAATAGCTACGGTCTTACTAATAAAAACTCTATATACAGACGTTTAACTGTCTTATAGTTATACAATGAGTAGCTCCTTTATAAGTCGTGTGTAAATACCTTACTAATAATCACTACATACGTCGTGTATAACAGTATAACTGTTACACAGCTACGTCATAGTTTCGTCATTACTTCGTTACGAAAGGTAATAGAATATCTGAGGTTCTCTACTGCATCCGGTAGAGCGCTCTAGTGTGGCATGTTAAATATCGATAGTACAACTGGCTCTAATCGATTACCACACTACAATTTGTCAAAGAGGACAAGCTACAGCAATATTATTCTAATAATTCTATGATCTTTGGTTTGTTCTTCTGTGGTTACAAGGTAAACATCATCATAAAATGACAGTCGATACGAACAGCTGTTAGAGGGGCTGCCATTTTTTCTCTATATACAACGCTTAAACAAGGGGTTTTGTGTATATAACTACTGCAAAGCAATTCCCATTGTATAGTTACAGCCTGTTTATACGTCCATAGCTTATTCACGGTTTATTAGTAACGTTTTCTGTCTCAACTCTGCATAAGTCTCGTATAAAAACTATACACGGTTTATTAGTAAGACTGCTAGGCTATATAAATCCTGGATGTGCTGCTGGTTGCATAAATGTAGAGTTTTTACTTAATTTTTTGTAATTTTTTGCTGTTTTAATCTTTTGGCTATTTTTTTTATTTTGAGGGCATTTTTGATCATTTTTTAAATTTTAAGGTGATCTTTAGTCACTTAAGTTAAAGACTTCAATGACGAATTAAAATTTTCCAATATAGTAAAACTCGCAAAATTAGTACTTACTCTACATGCGGAATCTGAAAGGATTTTCTCGATAGTAAGTGATGTCAAAAGGAAGAAGAGAAATAGAAGAGGAGATGAAGCTCTCCGCTGAGTTGTTGTACGCTCTGCTTTCCAAATAAAGGAATTGTGTTAGACAGAAGTCCAGGATACAAAACTTTGTGCACAATAGCTGAAGTACTCTCAGGAGAAAACTTTAAAACAGCGTAGATACTGTACAAGAGGAACAAAATTAACATCCAGTGATCTGTCACTCGTCAAGTATGCTCCTGCGGTCAGAGGAGATGTGGAAAGAAACTTCCCAATGTATAACAATGTCCTCGCCGACAATCGCTGGTCGTTCACAATCCAGAACCTTCGGTGTACACAGCCATCTATTGCAAAGGAAAGGAGAGCTGTTAATATGAGGTAGGATTTTTACTATATTATATAGGAGGATTATTTATTTTAGCTCATTTTATAACACTTTTTGGGTCATTTTATAGGTCATTTCTAGGTTTTTTAAATCATAAAAAAATATGCGCCCTGGTTATTATATCATCATATTACATAACAATCATCAAAGAGCTTATTAATACTTCTGAGTTGGTATTATCAAAATTAAATAAATGATTTTCAGCAAAAAGGTTAATATTATACAGGAGTGTTGACAAAACGGCTGTAATACATTTTACCATCAAATATTTTCTGAATAGGTATACCTCGAAGTACAGACTATCATTAAACAAATAGGCTCATTTAGAAGAGAAATTATCTTTCAAATTTTTAGGCTTACAGGTGGACAGTCACTTAAATTAGGAGAAACACATAGACTGTCATTCCAAACTGTATTAAATCTTGTTATGCAATAAGATCACTAAGCTTGGTCATGAATAACAAAATACTCTAAAATCAGTCTATTTTGCCATTCCATTTTATCTTAGATCTATGGCATAATGTTTTGGGAAAATTCCTCAGAAAGTAGAAAGGTGTTTTTAATGCAAAATAAAATAATTATAAGTGGCCTAAATTATATATTTCTGCATAAATGCTTTTATAATTTGAAAATGTTAACATTATCCTGTGAGTAGGCTATAGCCTACTTGTTTCTATATTGATGTTCTTAATAGATAATAACCAGAATTATTTTATGAAAAATTCTGAAGTAGGCCTACATGGTAATACAATTGTAGCTAGGCCTATAGGCCTATATTGTAAACTATTAGGCCTATATTCCCTCTGTAGATTAAGTTTTACCAGAGAGGGACGTATATTTTTTGTTATTATTCCTGTATTGTGCTATATTATTATGTTTCTTTAATTTTTCATTATAGGTATATTTTTTTTATTTGTATTATTTGAAATTTGAAATTTAATTTGAAATTTGAATTAAAATGTAGTCTACTGATATTTATAAAATGGCTGGTTGAGCGATAATACATTACGCCTATTTATTATTATTATTATTATTATTATTATTATTATTATTATTATTATTATTATGCTTACATAATATTAATACAAGACAAATGATTTACAAAGACCAATTGCTAACCTGGCCACATTTCGAAAAGGTGGTTATGTATGTAGTGTTAAAATGCTTAACTCTTTGCCTCCACATATTAAATAAGTATCGAATAATAAAAACCAGTTTAGATGTCTTTAAAAAACCATCTCTTCACATATAATTTTTTTACAATTTTGATGAGTTTTATGCATGTAATCAACTAATCACATAATGTATAGGCCTAAAGAATTAATTATTGTTAACTGTATATATATATATATATATATATATATATATATATATATATATATATATATAATGTGTTGCTTTTGACGAGTTTCACATCTCATAGCCACGTGGCTAGCCGAGACCTATGAAACAAATAAAGTATTGTACTGTTAGCCTAAGTACGTATGAATGTAGCTTAGGTTAGAAACTCCTCAAAATATATTCCTACTAAATAAAGGCTTTACTGTTTTAATTAATTCAATTAAATGATCTGGAGATAAAAAATATTAATGCAGAACATAGTCTACGAACATAAAGTCTCCCCACTTGTTTCAAAGGTTCAATAAACTACACCGTTGGGACTACGCGTGTCTCGTGACACGTGCAAAAGCACGTGATTAACTCGAAAACATTCGTCTGTAACCTATACCTCTCAAGTTCCACATTTATTTTTCTGTGAAGAAATGTTCGTTCTTAGGCATAATTAGGGGCCTATCTAGTTGTAACAGATTTCTTTGACACATTTTAGAGTTGTAAGGACGTGCTATATCAGGCTGTCACTTTATCTTACATAGAAAACAAAAGACAACTGAACGAATCCAAACTCTTTAACAATAAACATGAAAACAAATCACATATAGTAGATACTGAATAGAAAAGGCTGGGTTTCATTTCAAGATTCTTGGAATGCAGGAAATATGCTGCTGGTTGCATTTCAACTTAGATTTCGCTTTAGTGGCATAAATTTCACTTGCGTTAGACTATGTGAACATTCAAGTAGATCGATACGAAAATAACCTTGAATCAAATAATAAAATTATGATGAATTCTTATTTCTACTAACAACTTCATGAAAATGTCTTACTAAGCACATGCTTTGCTTTTCTATGTGCTAAAAACGAGTCAATATGAAGTTTGTTGACTTCATCTAGGCCTATATAGGTATGTAATAGTAATAAAACGAAGTACCTATAACGTTAAGGGAACACGTGTGTCACTGAAGACAGAACATGGGATTAACACAAACGTAATTTATAATCATATAGACCTAAAAGTCCATTTTTTTTCTGAAGAAGTTTTTATTTGGGGACATAAATTGTAGGTATGCATAATCCATTTCTGTGATAAAACATTTTTGGAGACATCTTACGTCTATAAAGATTCATTTGTCACTTTACATTATGTATAAAATGACAAATAAATGTCCTAATATAGTAGGCCTATAACCATAGCAGCAATAACAGACATCAGCTAGCTATATAGATTCCTGAAAATAATAGTCTAAATTAAATAAAAAGATTGAGTTTTACCTAGGACCTATGTTACTTTTCGTAAATACGTATGAATATTCGTAACATAAATTTCGCTTCTTTTATTTATTATAGTCTATGAATATTTCAGGTGCAAGAGTATTAGCCTAATGTAGTTGTATCCTAACTTCGAATCAACTATGATGAATTTTTATTTCGATTATAAACTCCTGAAAGTAATTCTATTAAATATACGCTGTGCTTAAATTTTAATAGCTGTAATGAAATTAATTGACGAACATAAACGTAATTACGTTACAGTAGATCATGAGGTGTGTTTACTGCTACAACTTTGGGAGAACGCGTGTCTCTGACAAGCAGAAAGAATTACTGTAGCCCAACTCAAAAAGATTATGCAAATGTATGAGTATATTATTACAAGACACAACGATGTCTGCAGATCCTCACAGCAAATAAATAAATGCCATGCAGACATTAAGCACGATTTCTTGAAGAAAATATAGTCTAAGTTAGGCTATATTCAATAAACCGAGTTTTACTTCAAGATCTTCTGAAATGCAGTAGGCCTAAATATGTTACTTTTCGTGTCAGTAGCATAAATTTCGCTTGATATTTATTACGTGAATATCTCAAGAATAGCTACTACTAATGTAACCTCGAATTAACTATAATTTTTTTCTTTTGATTACTGTATAAACATCTGCAAGCCATTTTATTAAATACGCGCTATGCTTAACTTAGTTGTATTTTAATAAATAGAATGCAATTAACTGAAGAACGTTATAGTCGAACATGACGTTTGTTTACTTCTAACATGTGTAAATAACTAGTCACTGGGAGTACACGTGTCTCTGACACGCTGAAAGACATTACTGCGACTTGAGATTACAAAAATAAGAGCAACAAATATCATTACAAGATTCATGGATATCTGCAAATGTCATACTGTAAACGATAAGCACAACTTCTAGGGAAAAAATAATAAATTTAGTCCGAAAATAATAGTCTCTATTGCATAAAGAGACTCAAGTTCTATTTCAAGATGTTCTGAAATGCAGTAAACGTGTTACTTTTCGTGTTAGTGTTATGTTTCGCTTCTGTTGTTTATTAATAATTATTATTGTAGGCTAGAAACGTTTCAAGTGCAAGAGTAGTAGGCCTACTGTAACCTCGAATCAAGTCCGACGAATTTTTATTTAGATTAATCTATTAACTCCTGAAAGTCATTTTATAAAATACACATTCTGCTATTATTTAATAAATTCAATGCAATTAGCTGAAGAACATAATTACGATATAGATGAACATTACACGTGTCAATAAACTACACCGTTGTGAGTACACGTGTCTTTGACACATTATCGCAACTCGAAAACATTACGCAAATATGAGCAACAGATATTATATTACAAGATACACTGACGTTTGTAAATGACACGGCAAATAAATATATTCTATGTACGCATTAAGCACGGTTTCTAGAAAAAAAATAAATGTATATCCACTCACGTTTAATACAGAGACATACAGGTTTATTCCACGGCTTTAAACGTGTTAATTAGTACCGATCTGAATATTTCAGACGACTGGAGTAGAAAGATGTTTTGGAATGTCGTGCATATTCTGATGCCCTTCACGTCTATTTTATTTTAGCATCAGCAGTACAATTTCCCCTGTGCGGCAAACCCTCGGGCGTGCCTGGAACCCCACCGTCGCTATATTTCATCGACTCTTGCTTCACGAACTCTCAAACGAACGAGCCGGCTCCTACATGCATCAACAGAACGGCAAACCCGCGGCACCATCCCATCACGACAAAACGCTGCGTTGCCACGTACTAAACTTCCCACGCTCTACTACATTAACTGCATGGGTGGGATACATGTGGCAACGTTGTGCATGCGCAGAGAAGTCCCACTCAATACACACATCCTAGCAGCCGATAAAGGAAAGAGTACGTAACATTCAAACTCCACAGCAATCTGTCTCTTTCTAGATGATTACAGCTCCGCTCTGCCGTCAGAGTGGTCGATACTCTGGAATTTGGAGAGCAGATCTCCTTGTAGTCGTCAAGGGCGACGGAGAGATAGCGGGAATACGAGGGAGTACGACCCTTCGTCAACAACCCTCTCGGCTGTGACTGCGACGGTATGTTTTGTCAATACTCTCAGGGGTGGGCGGGGGAGTATGCCCACACGTACGCACACAAGAGAAAGTGAAATCGGAAACACTGCAACGAATCTGAGGGTTGCACTAAGACTAGAAATCCTTGCACTCGGCTACAAACCAAAGTGAAAACTTGACTTACCTAGACTGCGACACAATTACTATCCCCTACGACGAGTCACATCCACGCATGGCACATAATCCATAAATTGACACACGCACTGCAACTGCCGGCACTCACGCAGTGTGCACGCACACACACTACACACACCAACACAAGTGTTTCATAGTAATTGAAATTTGGAACGCGGGGACGCATACACCACCTCCGTACTTCTCAACGTCCAACTCGGCACTCCACTTGTATCCCCTCACAGCTAGCCCGGCTGGGGTTTTCGAGCTGCAAAGCATTATGGGTAACACAAATTGTTTGAAGCCTATATCGACCCCGCCTTGCGCAGGCCACACCCGCAGCCAATGAGAATTCACCGTACCGTGTGACGTCGGCAAAACGCGTGGTGGTGGGAGAACCCCCTACCGCTTCCTGAGCACTTTGGTTTCTTTCACCTTCAATCTCGTTACCAAATGAAGTGTTACCGAAGTCCGAATTCGAGTCTGGAAGTGCAGGTGGCAAACATGGCTTCAATTATCCTACCCGACCTGGCAGAAACACTTCTTGTGTGAGAATTGTCGAGGAATAAAATTATACAAGAGAGAACCTACGAACAAATATGATTCTGAAAGTCAATGTGATTCAAGTAAAACTTACCGTTTTAAAAAACAAAAAAGTGAGGATATTACCACAGGTACTCCTGTTGTATATCTAATACCTTAATACAGGGTTTCTCAAAAGTAATACGTACTGAATTTTAATTTGTTCATATCTTCGCTAATTTCCATCGAGAATTGTCGTTTTACAGAAGAAATTGGAATAAAATTAAAAAAAAAATAAGCACTTAGCTCTCATGGTAACAAGTGTCATTAATAAAGAGCGGTTGCGTTTAATGCTAATTTAATCCCGTTGGAATTCCATTTTATCATTTTTATCACTAAATTCTATTGGATTTATTCAGTAAGATAGTATTAAAACTCTATAATTTATCACGCAAAGAGAACAGAATCTCATGACATTTAGTGCGGAAATTCAAAGTCACAGGACTACAAATAAAACAAAAACTTAAACAACTCTCAGATTGCTTAAAATTAACGAATAACTTATGTCAGAAATATAAAACTCCATATCAAGCAAAGGGAACAGAAACCCATGACATTTACTGCGGAAATTCAAAGTTACAGGACTACAAATAAAATTAAAACTTAAACAACTTCCAGATTTCTTAAAATTAACAAAAACTTATGTGAGCAATATAAAACTCCGTATCAAGCAAAGGAAACAGAAATTCATGGCATTTGCTGCGAAAATTCAATATTATGGAGCTAAAAATAAAACTAAAATTTAAACAACTCCCAAGATTGCTTAAAATTAACAAATAATTAGCCTATGTCGGCAAAAAGCTATAAAACTCTAATCCTATAAGCCTATCACGAAACTCGTGATAGACCTATTTGCTGCGGAAATTCAATGTTACGGAACTACAAGTAGGCCCTAAAATAAAAACTTTGGTTCATTAACTCATAGTTTTATTCCCAGTTTTCTGCACAAGAGCAGGTATTTCCTTGCACATCCACTATTCTTCAATCTTCTCCATTTTCCGTCTTCCTCTTAGTCTCTGTATTCGGCCCATATAGACCTACCGGTGTCTTAATGTTAACTAAGCTTATCATCTGATATCTTCTGCCCCGAACTTTTCTTCCGTTCATCATTCCTTCTAATGCATCCTTCAATAGGCAATTCCTTCTTAGGCTTTGACTCAATCAATTTCCTTTTCTTTTCCTGATCAGTTTTAGCATTAGGCTATTTTTCTTCGCCCACTCTTTCTAGGACAAGCTTAATTTCTTATTCTGTCTGTCCATTTCACACGCTCCATTCTTCTTAATATCCACATTTAAAATGCTTCTAGTTGTTGCTCTTCACTTCGCCGTAATGTCCATGTTTGTGCCCCATAAAATGCCGCACTCCACACAAAGCACTTCACTAGTCTCTTCTTAGTAGCCTAAAACTTAATTAACTCCCAAGACTGCATAATTAACGAATAAGCTTATGTCTGCAATATAAAACTCTAAGTTTGTAGGCCTATCGCGAAACTCACTAGTCTATATTTGTTGCCGAAATTCAGTGCTGTAGGACTATAAACAAAACTAAAAATTAAATAACTCCCAAGATTGCTCAGGTTCGATCCTCGTCGTTGATTGGAGTGACACTTCCAGTGAAAAAGAATAGAGAATATTTTCCTCAAGATTATGAATTCCATTTCAGCAACACTCCTCATTTCAACTAGCCTATTCTTCTCCTCGTTTCATTTAATATCTACTTATACTTAGGCCTGTTTGGTGTCAGGATGCGGGCTTTGGTAATGCTCAGTAGAGACTACTGTGACTCTTTACAACGATCACGACCAGCATCGGTGTCGGACAAGGAGGCTCAATACACGATACCCGCTGGTAGCCTATATGAGAGAGTGCCTGATCTGGGTGAGGGACGTCTTGTGGCGAGACTAGATAGCATTCGTGGTACTAGTCGGAGACCGTCGAGTGACGTCCGTTGATATTCTACGATCTGTAATATCTGGTGATTGTTCTCTGTTGTATTTCCGAGGCTGAAAAGTTGCGCGTAGGGTTTCTCACTGAACCCAGCCCTATGTTCTGGGATTGTTATTAACTTCTTATAGATCCTAATACACCGAGTCTCTAAACTAAGTCCTACTTTAATAGACTAATATTTTATTCAAATACTAAGCAATGTTTGATGGCTCCAGTTAGGCCCACAGGTTTTGTGTCATTAGAGTGACTCGATGTGAGCGTCGTGTGTGACGCGATAATCCAACTCCTGCAAGACTCTGGATAACATGTCAGGCATCAACGTGGCTGCGGCTTCTGCAATCCTCATTCGGAGTTGCTATAGTTCTTCTGGTAAAAGCGGCACATAGACTCAGACCTTTATATAATTCCACGCGAAAAAATCACATGAGTTTAAATCAACTGATTGCGGAGACCATTTCATGATGTTCCCACACGTCTTATCCAACGATGTACAGTGAGGTTAGTTGCGGGTTTTCGTCCTGAGTCGGGCCGGCTATCAATGTGTTGGTTACCACGAGAAACATGCGCGCGTCTCCGGCACATTTAGGCCTACAATCCTACAGTTTCGATACTTAAAAGTTACAATACTTACCAAGCTCACATTCGTTTGCTCAAAATGTCCTCCATTTACTGCAACACACATTTGAAATCAGCCACCGGCGTGGATCAGTCGGTTAAGGCGCTTGCTTGCCGGTCTGAAGTTGCATTCGGGCGCGGGTTCGATCCCCGCTTGGGCTGATTACCTGGTTCGGTTTTTTCCGAGGTTTTCCCCAACCGTAATGTGAATGCAATGTAATCTATGGCGAATCCTTGGCCTCATCTCGCCAAATATCATCTCGCTAAATAACCTAGTAGTTGATACAGCGTCGTTAAATAACTAACTAAAATAAAAAAAAATTGAAATCTCTTTATGAAATTTGTATCACTCTCGCAAAGTCTTGGAAGAACATCCACAAGAAAAGTATCGAGCAGAAGAGGAGACGATACTAAGGGATATGCTACTGGAACCAAATGGCAGCTGTGAGCAGTATGGGATGAAGATAAATGCAAATAAGACGAAGACCATTTATCGGAAGAAAAATAAAGAAGGTAAACTTGAGAATTCTAAATGAGGCAGTAGAGCAAGTCAACAGATTGAAATACTTGGGGTGTACTATAAGCAGTAACATGAGCTGCTGCCAGGAAGTCAAAAGGAGAATAGCAATGGCCAAGGAAGCTTTTAATAGAAAAGGGAGCATCTTCTGTGAACCTCTGGCAAAAGAAGTAAGCAAGAGACTATTGAAGTGCTTTGTGTGGAGTGTGAGGCAGAAACATGGATATTACGACGAAGTGAAGAGAAATGAATAGAAGCATTTGAAATGCGGATATGGAAAACAATAGAACCTGTGAAATGGACAGACAGAATAAGAAACGAAGCTGTGTTGGAAAGAGTGAATAGAGAAATAATTATGCTGAAACTGATCAGGAAGGTTGGATCATTGACTGATAAGAAACTGTCTACTGAAGGAATAAGATATATGGATCATACGCGGAGACTAAGAGATAGGCAGAAAACAGGAAAGATTGGAGAATCTGGGTTTGCAATGAAAGACCTATCCTTGGGCAAAACACCCTATGTACTTATGTATGTATGTATGTATGTATGTATGTATGTATGTATGTATGTATGTAATGTATGTATGTATGTATGAAGGCCTATGTATTTTTATAAGTTATACTTTATGTGAAGAACTTCGTAGGCCTACTTCAAAAGATACAATGCGACTACATCGCAACATTAAGACGATTAAAAAAACATAATTTACACATAAATAATGACACCTGAACAAGGTCGACGCAGAGTGGATATGTCGTCAGCTTATCGCTAATTTCACGGATGATAGATTTACCAGAAGAAGAATTGTCACATATTATGATGACAAATGGATTTATTACCGCAACCCTGACATCCAAAACAATGAATTGATTCCCGTCAACATGCCGAAGTCGTCATTAAACAAAATGGTTTCGGCCCCAAAGTAATGTTATGTGTCTCATGGAATTTTGAAGGTGGGATTCTTTCCCCCCCCCCCAAACGGATGTGCAGTCGATGGAGGTCTTTATTCTGAACAGCTAGAAGGAATTCATGATGTTTTGAGAGAGAAGTATCCGACATTAGTTAGTCTAAATAGAATTCCATTGCAACAAGACAATGCGAGATCCGAACAATATGGAAAAAAATTCAGGAATTGGGAGGAAATCGAACTGCTACCTTAGCCGGCATATAGCCCTGATCTTGCACCTTCAGATTACCATCTGTTCAAATCCAGAGCCCACTTCTTGCGTGGAAGAAATTTCCAAAACTTGGAAGCCGTTGAAATGGGTATCAACGAATTCTTCGCATCAAAAACCAAGAACTGTTACAGTTGTAGGGCAACAAATTCCTCTGGAAGGTGGCTCAGAACTATAAAAGGTAAGTGGCCTTTACTTTAAATATTAGGCTATATTAAAATCTTGTCACAACACACTCAAGCAAAAAAAAAGCTCCAAATCGGACACTTTCTATGAGACAATACCTGTACATTTTTGGGCTGTGTTGTTAAGGGGATAGACAGGCCCACGTCTTTCGCATTTCTCTAGTAATCTTATAATTTTACTATAAGTTACTTCAAAATTTTTCTCCTCACATATTATAGGCGCTATGGAAATAAAAATTGGCATATTTAATAGGCCTAAGTTATACACAATCTGTACATAATTAAGCAATTTTAATGATTTTGAAAACCTAACAACTATTATTTTTAATACTAAAATTTGTGTAGTGTTTTGTTCAGTCGGGCAGCATTTATTTACATGGTAAATTAGACCGTTGATGTACAGTAGTTCTTGTTTTTAGCTATTCTTAATAAACATAACTTACCTACAACATACAGTAAAAAAAAAAACTTTTCTTTCTTTTTTGAAAAATTGAAGGCCCTACATCATCATCATCATCATCATCATCATCATCATCATCATCATCCGGCTCGTTACTCTCACAAAAAATCGAAATCATCGTCTTTTCGGTCAACCCATAGGCCTATCTGTCTTCCCACTACCTTTGTAGACACAGTAATAACTTGTTGAATTATTCTTGTTGTTTCCGTTCTCAATACATGTTCTCTTCAGTCAATTTTCTTTTGTGATATTAGGTATTTTAAGTAGAATATTTTTAGTTCTTTTCGTATTGCGAGGTTTCTGATTTGGTCCATTCTCTTATATTCAGGTACTTACTTACAAATGGTTTTTAAGGAACCCGGACGTTTATTCCCGCCCTCACATAAGCCCGCCAGCGGTCCCTATCCTGAGCAAGATTAATCAAATCTCTATCATCATATCCCACCTCCCTCAAATCCATTTAATATTATCCTCCATCTACGTCTCCGCCTCTGCAAAGATTTTTTCCCTCCGGGCTCCTAACTAACACTCTATATGCATTTCTGGATTCGCCCATACGTGCTACATGCCCTGCCGATCTCAAAAGTCTGGATTTAATGTTCCTAATTATGTCAGGTGAAGAATACAGTGCATGCAGTTCTGCGTTGTGTAACTTTCTCCATTCTCCTGTAACTTCATCCATCTTAGCCCCAGATATCTTCCTAAGCACCTTATTCTCAAGCATCATAAACTCTGTTCCTCTCTCAAAGTGAGAGTTCAAGTTTCACAACCATACAGAACAACCGATAATATAACTGTTTTATAAATTCTAACTTTCAGCTTTTTTGACAGCAGACTAGATGATAAAAGCTTCTCAACTGAACAATAACACGAATTTCCCATATTTATTCTGCGTTTAATTTCCTCCCGAGTATCATTTAGGCCTATATTTGTTATTGTTGCTGCAAGATATTTGAATTTTTCCATCTCCTCTAAAGATAAATTTCCAATTTTTATATTTCCATTTCGTACAATATTCTGGTCACGAGGCATAGGCTAAACATATAGACCTACTTTGTCTTTTCGGGATTTACTTCCAAATCTATCTCCTTACTTGCTTCAAGTAAAATTTCCGTGTTTTCCCTAATAGTTTGTGGTTTTTCTCCTAATATATTCACGTCAACCGCATAAACAAGGAGCTGATGTAACCCGTTCAATTCCAAACCCTCTTTGTTATCCTGGACTTTCCTAATGGCATATTCTAGAGCGAAGTTAAAAAGTAAAGTTGATTGTGCATCTCCATGTTTTAGCCCGCAGTGAATTTGAAAAGCATCTGACAGAAACTGACATATACGGACTCTGCTATATGTTTCACTGAGACACATTTTAATTAATCGAACTAGTTTCTTGGTAATACCAAATTCAATAAGAATATCATATAATACTTCCCTCTTAACCGAGTCATATGCCTTTTTGTAATCTATGAATAACTGATGTAGATTACTGTACCCTTATACTCCTATTTTTTCTCCATTATCTGTCAACTAGAAAAAATCTGATCAATAGTCGATCTATTATGCCTAAAACCACACTGATGAAACCCAATAATTGTATCTACTTATGATATCATTGATGCCTTCTTTAATTATTTATTTTGGTGCAAGGAATATATTTTTTGTTATGTAGGCCTATTTACGTTTGTTCTACTCACCATTTTTATATGTGGAATGGTGGATAGGCCTACAATTTACCAACAGCCTTGAAGAAATGATGAATACGTTCGCAATTGTTTGAATGGGCACTATTGAATAAGAACTCAGCGATGTATGCAGCAGAATGTCTTTTTCTTTCTTCCATATCGCAGAATTTTGGCACGAACTTTGAGCTATACACGTTTTATTTTGCGTATGTTCACTTGTTTTAGGACCAATGAATTGTACCGGTGATTGTACGAATGGTTAACTGTTAAATGACTGTAGCCTTCATATTTAAGATAAGAGAGTTATATGACTTCCAACAATCACTGATTACCGTCATACCTGAAGTTATGTATTTTTAATCACATCCAACAGAGTTTCTCATAGGCCTATCTTTTTTCAACGGGCACAACAAAAATTCTTTATGGATTACTTCTTTCCACATCACAAAAAATCCCTTGTCTTATAACTCTTCCCACATTGTATTTTCTTTTCCCAACTTTTGCGTCGTTTAGCCTATTTTTTTAAGTAGGTTATTTTACGACGCTTTATCAACAGCTTAGGTTATTTAGCGTCTGAATGAGATGAAGGTGATAATGCCGGTGAAATGAGTCCGGGGTCCAACACCGAAAGTTACCCAGCATTTGCTCATATTGGGTTGACGGAAAACCCCGGAAAAAACCTCAACCAGGTAACTTGCCCCGACCGGGAATCGAACCCGGGCCACCTAGTTTCGCGGCTAGACGCTCTAACCGTTACTCCACAGGTGTGGACGTTTAGCCTATTTCTACTATGACGTCCTTACCACCTAATATGTGTGTAAGTTCTTATTCTCTATTTCACAGTCTAGACATACCTCTCGGCAGAACGAGCTCCTATCCACTATTGTTTTCAGTGTTAAACACAGGGATTTCGCGGCAACCATATGTAGGCTACACAACTTTAAAAATATCATTCACTCATAAATTAACTGTAGGCCTACTAAAGAAAGTGTTTTTATACACAGAAATCACACCTTTTTGTCTTGCATTTTTCAATAGGAACTCGTCTCAAACATCGAACTAATTTTAAACCCCAGTTTCACATACTACACATTGATTTGATAACACTCCGTGTCGGATGAAAAAATTTCTCAAGTCAGTATCGGAATCAGAAACATGTACACATGTAGTCATATTTATTACACACATTTCACAAATATTAAACGCCATATAACCAAATTAAATACTCTCGTATACATTAAATTTCGACAAGCTAAGTATGATTTAGTCTTCAATCAATTTTTGGAAATGGCGCTTCTGCCAACAATGCTTGTTTATCATCGGATTGCTATGGCGATTAAAAGACTTGCTCATTTTATTATGTATTTACTATTTTAAAAAATAATTTCTATTAAACAGGCTATTTTTATTTTTTGTCAATTTTTACTTAATTAGAATTGCAATTACGAAACAAAATAAAATTTAGTGTGAAAATAATTCTTAATGTTCAATCCTAAACATATAAGGAGTATTTAAAACATTGTTTCTGAACTCGATGTTGTGGACATGATCGCTAAAGCCTCCTGCTAGTAAGGTTAACTTCATCAGGTCGACAAAAAGTGTGAGTGTTAAAATTAAGTAATTTATAATAAAACTGTAGGGAATTAAGAAGATACCGATAGCGTTAAGAGAAAATATCACGAGAGAGAGAGCAGTGAAGGATAAAAGAGAAGGAGAGAGAGAGAAAACGGAGAGGGTGACAGAGAGAGTCGACGTGGGGACAGATAGATAGAAAGAAATTTTCAATCAACGAAACCCAAGTTAATTGAAAAAATAGCATAACTTAAGTAACTGACATTTTTGTATATAATTACTAAGGCCGTGACAAACATGCCAGCGCACTGAAAATGCGCCCCGTGCGGTTCTTGCTTCGATCCCTGCTCACCCTCTAGTTCAATTTCCGGAGAGACACTGTGCAATGTTATCTATCAGTGTTTACAGACGGAGGAAATAAATAAACCACCGCTATTAGTACAGGCACAACAAAAGTCTTCACTACAAACAAGATTCGAGTACGATTCAGTTACAATGTGTGTTTCAAAATGGGGAGAGGGGACAGGCAGTCTCTCCAGCAAAGTGGTTAATGCTATATCCAGATGTGGTGAGCATCTGGAGTCTATTAGTCAGGACAATGTTATTTGTAATCTTTTCAAAACTTCAGTTTCCTGCAAACGAACATACAGTGTTACACGACACGTAAACACAGAAAAACACAAGAGGGGTCTTGAAAGAGTGCAACACAATGAAGAGTCAGGGACCTAACAGCACTTTAATAGTTTTATTCAGATAGCCTATGTGTGAGGCATTTTCATCTGCTAACATCCCTCCAACCATGTATTGTGGGTCCCTATCACCACGGCATGGCGCGTCCTTAGGTTGCGGATAGAGGAGACGGCCTCCAGATATGGAGGGTAGCTGCGAATATAGAATAAGCAGTCGTGGACAGCCGATAAGGGGTGGTCCTCCAGCTTGGGGGTTGGGCGAAGGGCTAACAACCCATCGCCGTAAAAAACAGCTTGTTACAAAACCTAACAGTAAGCCTTAGCTTTGTTACTGTTGCTTCAAATATCTTGGAGCAACAGTAACAAAGCTAAATGACACTCGGGAGGAAATTAAACGCAGAATAAAAATGGGGAATGCCTGTTATTATTCGGTTGAGAAGCTTTTATCATCTAGTCTGCTGTCAAAAAGTCAGAAAGTTAGAATTTATAAAACAGTTATATCACCGGTTGTTCTGTATGGTTGTGAAACTTGGACTCTCACTTTGAGAGAGGAACAGAGATTAAGGGTGTTTGAGAATAAGGTTCTTAGGAAAATATTTGGGGCTAAGAGGGATGAAGTTACAGGAGAATGGAGAAAGTTACACAACGCAGAGCTGCACGCATTGTATACTTCACCTGACATAATTAGGAACATAAAATCCAGACGTTTGAGATGGGCAGGACATGTAGCACGTATGGGCGAATCCAGAAATGCATATAGAGTGTTAGTTGGGAGGCCGGAGGGAAATAGACCTTTGGGGAGGCCGAGACGTAGATGGGAAGATAATATTAAAATGGATTTGAGGGAGGTAGGATATGATGGTAGAGACTGAATTAATCTTGCACAGGATAGGGACCAATGGCGGGCTTATGTGAGGGCGGCAATGAACCTACGGGTTCCTTAAAAGCCAGTAAGTAAGTAACATCCCTCCAAACAAACTGCCGAACGGGAAATTGCGAGAACTTTTAGTAAATATATAGGCTACCTATGCAAAAGTCGATCCCAGATCACTCAACATTGTGAAAATATTACGTAGCCTACAGGAATGTTACAATAAATGCATTCATGATATTAGGGGAAACATTAACGATAACAATATAATATGAATTTCAGTAGATACAACAAATTCCAGAGGACGGCATGTGGCAAATATGATCGGTGGGACTATTGATGTAGACACTCTAAAATACTCTACATAGGCCCTACTTATGTGTCAGAAACTAGATCAAGTGAATCCCTCTACAATTGTTTCGTAATTCCACAGTGTCTTGCAATTGCTATGATCTTCAGGTGTACAATACAACAAAGTAGGCTACTAATGTTCGTTAGTGATGCGGCGTCTTACATGCTCAAGGCTGGACACGAGGTTAAAACCAAATATCTCGCCTATGCCTGTCACAGGATTGCGGAAGAAGTAATATCACAGTCTAGTATATACAGTCACGAAGCTTGAGTTGTGAGGGTACTAAGAACAATAGACTGTGCCGGTATTATTTCGCATTGTCTGTAATGAGGCGATATTAGCGATTCTAGTGGTTAGCAACTATCTATGGATGCATATTTACTACGTATTGAGCTTCGTGACTGTATATACTAGACTGTGGTAATATGATCTCATTTTCCAGACGTTGACCGGCTGATTTCCATGTGAAGAAAGTGTTTGTAAAGTCACAATATTATTTATACTGCACAGATCGCTCTGTTTTGTTCACAAACGGGAGTTGAAGTTAAAACCGAACGATAAAACTTGGCATATTTGTCACGGCCTTAATATGATAATTGCCTAAAATATTTTAAATAAATATAGGCCTATTAGTTTTGAAGATGTTACTTCAAAATAAAATGTTATAGGCCTAACTTCAAATGAGGCGTTTAGTTGCAAAGTCAGAAATATCACTAAAACATAATTTTTCAGTATGAAGGAAAAACGTTTGCAAGGAACCAGGGATTTGCGACCGATACTATTTTCCATCATACAAATCCATGTGATGTATCTGGCTTTGGAGCATAACAATGCTAGAGCAGTCGTAGAATCATATGAAGATATGAAATATAACATTAACTCATTTCGAAAAAAAAAAAAAAAAAAAAAAAGTGATGTACCCTATCTGATTTTGCAACTACACGCCTCAAATATTGCTGTTCCATTAACCATATCCATGAATTTCATATTGCAGAAGGCAAGACCAAGCCGGCCTATATTAAGTTAGAAACTTAAATAGGCCTATGTTACTTAATAGCAATATAATGTTATCTTCTTTTATTGATAATTTATTTAGTATTATTCACGAAATAGTCTTACTAAAATATCACGCGAGTTCTCATCATTGTGGTACTGGCAATCAATTTTAGGAAATAATTCCCTTGAATTTAATACTATCAGTGAATATATAAAAGCCCCCTAGAAAGTATATAGCCTGTATTGAAGGGGCCTACCTGAATACAGCTGGCTACATTTTTGTATCTCTGTTTTCGATGTGGACTGACGAGCCTCAGGTCGATGCGGCCATATTGAAACAGCATTCTGCGATTGTCAGTCTGCAACAATCGATCACGTATCTCACATTAAAAAATTAACCTAACAAATACAAGGTGGGCCAGTCAAACGGAAAGATTTGATGGGAGTAGCCTATACTTTTCATATGCAGAAGGTGAGAATGAATATAACCGTCTCTTCTCTACCTACTTACTTTACAATTTATGACTCCTTAGGCGGTGACGTCACTATCTTCGCGTTCCCTAGTAACCAAGTTGTTTGTCTCTACCATGTTTTGTTCAATGGTGCTCATCGTTACTACAAACTGCAATTAATTGATTTCAATGGAGCGTTGGACCTCTCCATGCCCAAAAGATAACGGTAGGCCTATGGTGCGCGGTTTCATCAACTGGAATAATCGGCCCATTATTGTTTGGGAATGAGGTCGGAAATGCAGTGACTGTTAATTCAGTGCGATATGTTGAAATGATACAGAACTTTTTTACACCACAACTCGCCCATTTTCCAGTGGATGAAAACACACTGTTTCAACAGGACGGAGCAACAAGCCACACCGCAAGAATTTCGATGGATGCTGTGAATGCTTTGTTCCCGGGCCGCGTCATTTCTCGGAAAGGGGATATCGCTTGGCCGCCTAGGTCACCTGATTTAACGGTATGTGATTTCTTCCTATGGGGATACCTCGAAACGAAAGTGTTTGGGGGCAATCCACCCAGAACAATTCCAGCCCTAAAACAACGTAGCCTATACGGGAAGAGGTCGCTGCGATACCTGTCAATATGCTGAGAGGGTTTTGCAACAGTTCGTGGTAAAACTCGAAGAACCTGTGCGTTTCAATGGAGATTACTTGGCTGACGTAATTTTTAAGAAATATATTTTTTTTCTTGTTGCATACCTAATGGTTATTCATGTACTTGTCATTTCTACTCATTAAATTGATATAATAGTAACTTTTCATTCTTTTCTGCGCATTGAAATCTTTCCGTTTGACTGGCCCACCTTGTACAACATTAGAAGTAAGTTATATCTATACTAATAATAAATCTGTAGCCGAAATTTTTCTGGTAATTTTCGATTTTCCAAAAATAATTGGTCCTAATATATATAATTAACCACCCTGAAACCGAAAATCGCTTTTTTGACATTTTTGTTTGTATGTATGTCTGTCCGTCTCTCTGTCTGTCTGTCTGTCTCTCTGTATGTTTGTTACCTTTTCACGCGATAATGGATGAACAGATTTCGATGAAAATTGGAATATAAATTATGTTCGTTGTAACTTAGATTTTAGGCTATATGGCATTCAAAATACATTATTTAAAAGGGGGGTTATAAGGGGGCCTGAATTAAATAAATCGAAATATCTCGCTTATTATTGATTTTTGTGAAAAAATGTTACATAACAAAAGTTTCTTCAAACATAATTTGCGATAAGTTTTATTCCTGGAACAATTTTGATAGGACTGATATTTAATGAGATAAATGAGTTTTAAAATTAAAATAACTGCCATCCAAGGCCGTGTAATGAATTAAAAAACAAATGACTTCGTCTATAAGGGACCTTGGACAGCAACAATCGAAAGCTATGAAAGGTAGCATACAGAGAATGTTTCTGTGTTTGTATGAAGTAATATAGGAAGCTAAATTAACCGATTTGTATAATTAATTATAATTTCACCATTGGAAAGTGTAGTTTCTCTAGATGGACATAATGCTATAATGTTATTACAGTAACTTCTGATATAATATAATATAATATAACATAATATAATATAATATAATATAATATAATATAATATAATATAATATAATATAATATAATATAATATAATATAATATAATATAATATATGTAATGTAATATTATATAATATAAGTTATTTGAAGGGTTCAGAACCATAGTGGGCCAAACGCCATTTACTGGATACGTAGAAAACAAGGGTTAAAATTAAGTTATTACCATAATTCAATGGAAACCTATAACAAGTAAAATAAAATATACACATTAAATCTAAATGATGTCAATGTTCATTAAGCTATGGTTGCATATAATAAAAATTAGAAACACGTTAAAGGAATTGTCATTGCACCAATGAGTGGTCTCTGGACCAAAATGATCGCATTTTAATTATTTGAATGCAATTTAAATTAAGTAACATATTAAACTATGTATCCTTCTATCAAACACGAATGTTCCCTGGATCAAACGTCCTATTTTAATTATGTAATTACTTTATATTTATTTCTAACGGGTGCAGCGGAGCGCACGGGTACGGCTAGTCTATTAATAAATAACATCAAAAGATAAAGTTAATGTTTTTCTTGTAAATTTTTGTACCACTAGGCCTACTCGTCATCACTCACTGTCGTTTCTGCCTTTCTCTTTTGCTTCTAGAGGTAAATAGGTAGGTCTAATTTGATGTGCTCGAAGGAATCAGTGTCACTAACCTACCAGTATGTGAATATTAGTTTAGTGTTTCTCGACCTTTTTGATGATGAGGTCCTTCTTTCCCTCACATTACTTTAGTGAGTTATTGGACAACAAATGAATAGGGCCTAAGGAAAATATAATTCTGGATGTTGTACAATTCAGACAATTTGAATGGCATGAACATGTGAAACGTATGGAGGATGGACGGTTGCCAAGAAGGGTTCTGGAATGGACTCCCTCGGGAAAGAGAGGAAGAGGTACACCTCAAAGCACATGGTTACAGGAAATTTAAAAAACAATGAAAAAAGGGGACTACAAGAACGGCAATGGGAGGATAGAGAAAGTTGAAGAAAGAGGATAAAAGTGTAAAAAATTGGACAGGGGAAAATGTTTTTTTGCAGTGTAAACCTGTACTTATAACAATAATAATCTTCAGTGCGGTCTCCTCCTAAGATATAATTTCAATGTAGAATCCATTCTGAGCGAGTGTTGCCAACCTACGAACACAAAATTATGGAATCCTGTTCAAAAAATTAAAATTTTGTAATTTCTTTCATTATAGGCTTATACTACTATATAAAATCTTTCAGTACCTAATGAAATATGACAAAATGGATATGGTACAAGATGTAATTTAGCATTATAAGGAAGCCCTGCAAATTTCAGGTCTCTAGCTCTAATAGTTTAGAAGAAAATGTCCCTTATGTATGAAAAAAAAATAATAAATTTACGGGAACTGAAGTTGAAAGTTTCAATTGCATTTTAGTGGATTTCTGCACCATATGATGCGACTTCAAAGTCTTTCACTGAAATTGTTCTATGACAATGAGGAGGCGTATCACGCACCCTTTTTGAATTGAGAAATAGCCTATATTTTTGGCATTTATTTTAAAATACTTAGAATGAAGCTACAGGAAAGATGAATAATTATACAATTTCAAAGAGGAAATTTTCTAGACATTTAATCCACAAAAAACTAAAAATGGTTTTTTCGTAATTCTTGGCCTTCCTGGTCCCTTTAAGAATTATGCTATAAGTATTAACACATATCGCATCAGGGTTAAAAATCTCGCATAACGCGATAGGCCTAATTTATCGCATGGTTGGCAGCGCTGTTCTAAGCCTAGTTGAAGTTAAATGATAATCGAACATTCAGAGAACTCGGGCGTGTGTAGGCCTTTGTGTCTATTGAGCGCGAAAGCTGTTCTGATTGACTCTAGATTCTAAGAATGAACGAAAACGACAAGTTGCCTTTGTTAAGGAAGGGAGGAGAAGAAACTCCTTAAAATAGAAAATAACTTAATTATGGGTTATGGTTTTTATTTAACGCAATACAATCTGTTGTTAAAATTTTCATAAATAAAAAAGAAATATTATTATTGTTATTATTATTATTATTATTATTATTATTATTATTATTATTATTATTATTATTGTACCAGGACAAAGAGGAAGGCAGAAAATAGGAAAGATTGCAAAATGCTGAGTTTGCAGTGAAAGACCTCCCCTTGGGCAGGAAACTGTGAATTTTATGTTATTATTATTATTATTATTATTATTATTATTATTATTATTATTATTATTATTATTATTATTATTATTATACTTGCGCCTTCCTAATAACAGCTCTTCGGCCCCCAGGTTGAGAATAACTGCGTCGGTGAACAATGGGATTTGCTTTTACGCTATGTAAAGTTGTACAGTAGTGGCAAAAAGAACGGACCGACCCTTGTAGCTGATTTCAGAGCCTTGTTTACTCCAGAGCACGATAGACTGGTAACTAAGACTTTCGTGGTTCGAATCCTACCTGGGAAGGAAACTTTTTTTTTGTTCCTTATTCAAATTTATTCCCAATACTTTTCGATTGTAGCGATATTTTACTACTTAATTAACTTATTCCCAGAACATGAATTTTACCAGCAATCGAAAAGTATTGGGAATAAATTTGAATAAGGAACAAAAAAAAGTTTTCTTCCCAGGCAGGATTCGAACCACGAAAGTCTTAGTTACCAGTCTATCGTGCTCTGGATTGAACAAGGCTCTGAAATCAGCTACAAGGATTGGTCCGCTTTTTTTTTTTTTGCCACTATTGTACAGTTTTGCTATAGTGTGTTCGGTGACAAGTGTGAACTCAGTCTAATCGGTATTAGTAGTTAAGCAGTGGAAGCAAAAGGAATTTATTGATAAATGTATGAAGTCATTTTGGTTGCCAGTTTCAAAAGCCTACTGAAATGTTTTTTTTTTTTAATACAATCTTGTAGTGGAAAATTTTGGGACTAATGTCAACAGAAAATGAGGAGTTTAGATACTGATACGGTCAGGAAAAGAGGAATTAGATGGTTCGGCCATATAATGAGGAGGCCTCCGAAACGAATTTTCCAGCATATAAGTTGTACGAGAGTAAGAGCGGTAACCAATGGCTTCAAGGGATAAGAAAAGACATGGACGAGATGGGAATAACAGAAGAAATAATATAGAATATAATGAGATTTATACCTCTCTGATTGAGGTTCTGGCTGATATGTAGGGCCTACATCTATTATTATCAGGCAGTACATCTCGCTTGGCGATTTGTGTCAGAGGAAGAACAATTATTTGTATGCATCTGAAGTCTGATTAGTGTAATATGATACGAGTCAGCGATGTATGCAATGGATAGGGAAAGAAACTGCCATCCTACCCCTTTATCTCCTGGCTAAGTTGCCTCTTGAGAGATGCCTTATTGGTGTCACTTATGAGGTTCAAACCTGTCTTCGGACAGTTGACTAAAAAACAACAACAAAGAGGTTTTTAAAAGGTTAACACAAAACTTTAAAGGTTTCCAGATTAAGAAAAGGAAGAAAATTATAAAAACACAGAAGAATTATAAAAACACAGTGACAGAATGAAAAACTACTGAAAAATCAGAAAGGAAGTGAAAAAGAAGAAACGAAAATGAATACAGTAGTCCCTAGATGGCCTGAAACGAGGAGGAGAAGAAGAAGAAGAAGAAGAAGAAGAAGAAGAAGAAGAAGAAGAAGAAGAAGAAGAAGACAATCTTGTAGTGTTAGATGTGAGAAGGCGTATGAAGGAGCAATATGTTATATCACTTATCACATGATTTATGCTGATGTTCGATGGCTGAAAATGACTGTAAGATTGTAGTGTAGGCCTATACAATTTTATTGTATTTTTATCTATCATTTTTCTATAAAACTGAGTTAAGTAACAATAAAGCTGATTTACAAAAAAGGGTACAGTAATATTATTCTAACAGCTTTATTTCGCCATAAATACAATCCTTACCTCTGATTGAGGTTCTGGCTGATATGTATACCTTATTTTATTTCAAGGAGTGCAGTTCGGTGGCTCCTTTGAACACCCACTTACAGATTTATGACTTCCTACACAAACACCTCTGACAATTCCATCCTGTCCCCTCGTCCCAACATTGCACAGTTGCCACAATCCTGGTGACCCTTGAAATCAGACTGACGGGATTCTTGGAATTTGGAAAAGATGCGACAACTCTGCCTCCACGTGGATTTGAGGGGAGCCTGTCAATTCTTCTGAACGAAGGTTGTGATTGGTTAATAAGAGGAGAAGACAAGATTTCCGTCACAGTAAGGAAGATATTTATTTATGACAGCCAATTAATAGGGGGCAGTAGAAGGTCTGTCGGCAAAGTCCTTTCTATGAAACTGCACTCCATGAAATAAAATAAGGTATACATCTACTATCAGACAGCACATCTCACTTGATATGTATCAGAGGAAGAACAATAATTGTTTGTATACATCTGAAGTCTGATTAGTGTAATATGTTACTAGTCAGCGATGTATGGAGTGGAGGGGGAAAGGAACTGACCATCCTACCCCATTATCTCTTGGCTTAGTTCCTCATAAGTGAAGCCTTATTGGTGTCACTTATGAGGTTCAAACCTGTCTTCGGACAGTTGATTAAACAACAAATACAATGATATGTATAATATTATTGCTAATTAAGATTGTAGGTCTACGTGTGTATGGCATTACGTGGTGAAAAAATATAATCACGAAGTTGCTGTCACATTTTAAACCATAAGTAAATTTCATTTATTTTTCACGAAAAAAATTGAAGAACTTTCACCAAAAAATCCTGGTTGTGATATTCGTCATCATAACCTCCAATATTGTTGCACTAGCTGTAGTAAGGCTACTAAGGTTCTTTCCAGTTTAACTGAATTTTATCTGCTATCCCTTTTAACACTAAAACTAGCGATCTCGTCATGGCCTTGAATGGCTAGGAAGCAATGGTATCACACTGCTAAGGCGAGTGGAAAACAGGCGAAGTTCGGACTGCAGCGGGTGACGTACCAGCAATCAGCATGGCAATAAAAACGAGTACAGTCACGTTCCTCTCAGTTGACGTCTTCGATCAATTAGAAATGGACCGTAAAGCTAAAGTGTTATTGACATTTTATTAACAATGTCATGAAACTTGTAGCTAAAAAGAAAGAGGCACAAAATTTCAGTTATAAAAGTCTTATTCTGTACACAGAAAACTACTTCGAATTTCCACGGTCAGTGTTTGAGAATTGCTAGGCAACACTGACGAAATGTCGCAAGCGGTGAACAATAACTTACACCAGCCGCGGCGAAAATGCGACTCACGGGCACATTGTGGCTCGCAGTGCTTTTCTCTCGCTTCCTACCTACAACCCCCACCCTCTTACTCACTGGAGTCAAACTCCGTTCTATTTGTATTTGTCTCGGACCTGCGAGTGGCGTATCGTCGCAATGTCTCTCTCGAAACCATGTACCTCTATAAAAAATGAAAGTTTCAAGTAGGATGGGAGGATGCATTCTTTTGCTTACAATATGATGAAAATATTAAATGTATGATTTGTTCACAAATATTACTAGGAAAACGGTTGTATAACATAAAACGGCATTATAAGTTACTATATGTTACTGATGAAACATTAAAAGGTTAAGTATTATTATTATTATTATTATTATTATTATTATTATTATCATCATCATCGTCATCATCATCATCATCATCATCATCTCTGTACGTCGATTCTTTTACAGCAAATGTACGAATAATGCGGTTAGATTTTCAATTTAAACTCACAGATTTACAATGTGACGTTAAATGAAAGCTAGATGTAAGGACTTGACAGATATTAAACTTTTCAAATCTTTGGAAAAAAATAAATATTTGAAGCTTCATTCTTTCGCTTGCTCTGTTGAAGCCATGTTCGCTGCAACTTACGTTTGTGAAAAATTATTTTCAACAATGAAAATAGTAAAAATCAAATTTAGATCACGACTGACAGACAAATACCTTCGTGATCAACTACGATTGGCAGTAAGTGACATAATTCCTGATTTTGAAACTTTGTCGCAGAGACATTCTGAAGACAGTTAATTTTAGGTTGTGATAATGTGTCCTATGTTTTCTTGTTCATTTCTTTCTTCGTTACACGTCCTAAACATTAACTTCCCCTTCGGTTGTCCGCCTCCCTCCATAGGTGCTATGCACGTTGCAGCTTACACAGTGGCTCGGCGCACCATGGCCTTTTCGCCACGGCTGACTTACACAGTCCAATATTATTATTTATAACATAACCAAATGTGGGATTTCAAGGCGTTACAAATGTAGTCTATGTTTAGGCACCTAATTATGCTAACACAAAACAGGCTCGTAAATAACAATAAAATAAGCACTTAGAATATGATAACAATCCCTCAATTTTTGAAGTAGAATACATCTTTCCCCTAACCAAGTATGAGCATCCATTCCGGGATCCGTAATGACACAAAAATGGCAGAACTTCAAGTGCTTAGGGTCTAATGTAATAACACTACGTGTCACATCCGAATGCTCATGTTATTAGTAGTTAGGTCATGAACTAATGTCACTTGTGTGACCTCGCCACAAACGTGAGGGCGCCGAAGTCGCGTATAAGATTAGCTGTGCCTCGCGGCCTCTCTCAGTAATATTTCGACATCGAGAGCAGCTACAAATATGTGCGACCACTCATGTGATTTTTAATCGCGAGTTCTGCATTAATGAAGTATGGAGTAACAGTCAGCGCGTCTGGCCGCGAAACCAGGTGGCCCGGGTTCTAATCTCGGTAGGGGCAAGTTACTGGATTGAGTTCTTTTCTGGGGTTTTCCCTCAATCCAATACGAGCAAATGCTGGGTAACTTTCGGTGCTGGACCCCGGATTCATTTCACCGGCATCATTATCTTAATTTCATTCAGACGCTAAATAACCTGAGATGTTGATACAGCGTCGTAAAATAACCCACTAAAATAAATAAAACAATAAATCGTGAGTCCTGTAATAATTAAGTTAAGTAATAATATACTTAAGAGATATTTTAAGGGAACCGTAGTGCAAAATTTGTTGTGAGCTGGGACTAATTTCGGAATGTGGCTCCATATGAAGAGAAGATATATTGCATTCCCTTCATTAATTATTTCTCTTAACATAGACCCATACTATTCATTCGTAAACTGAAACAGAAGTAAAACTTTCAAACCAACACAACTGTAGTTTCATTTCCGAAATTGGGTGATGTATTCTACGTGCCGGTGTATCCCTGACATAGAGCACAATTTTTTTCATTCCATTCAAGAACATGGTACTCTTCTTTTAATTTCCAGGAGCGCTGGATAGATGTCTTAACACCTACACCTTACCTAGTAAAAATCTGACAGATCTAATTGTCTAACGCGTAAAAAATAAAAAGAAAAAGAAGATGATAATGTTGATAATGATGATGATAATGATAATGATGATGATGGTGGTGGTGATGATTACCATAATGACAAACAAATTTTTTACTTCTGGTCATAGGTGTGGTCTAGAGGTAAGAAAAGAAATCGAGCTTCGAAGCTGCACTTGGGCGTGGGTTAGAATTAAGCTTGGTCTGATTACAATTTATTAAATAAGTATATAATAAATTTTCAATCTTAAGACATATCAACTTGCAAATGTTTATTTGCTATTTAATAAGATATATGAACGTTTTCGCCGTTTGGGGCATCCTCAGATATAACAAAAACAATGTAATCTGAACCTATAATAATAAATTATGCAAATAACAAAGAATAAAGAACAATGTATATATGCAATGCATGATATTCATGAGCTTTATGTATAATGTGACGTAATACAGGATAATTGTTAATATAATCTATAGATTTTTTAATTGAATTGGACGGATATTTTATACATAGACTATAGCTCATGTTACAAATAGAATATACAATTATGATTAAAATTTGTCAATAATGTTAAAAATTTTATAATGCTGATTGATAAAATAGATATATTAAGAGTACTCATTAGTTGAGGATTGTCGTAGGATATACGATAATTGCGTAGCTGATGTTCGTGTGTTATATATATGTTTCATAGAGATCGTTCGCTATGAAATAGGTGTTGTTTGACAATGGTGATTACTCTGATTTGATGACATCCTATTGATTATGGCTATTGCGTATCATCAGATTTATTGAAGTATCTAAATGAAGATATTTTAATCATAATTGTATATTTTATTTGTAACATGAGCTATATGTATAAAATATCCGTCCAATTCAATTAAAAAATCTATAGATTATATTAACAATTATCCTGTATTACGTCACATTATACATAAAGCTCATGAATATCATGGCATTGCATATATACATTGTTCTTTATTCTTTGTTATTTGCATAATTTATTATTATTATAGGTTCAGATTATATGTTTTTGTTATATCTGAGGATGCCCCAAACGGCGAAAACGTTCATATATCTTATTAAATAGCAAATAAACATTTGCAAGTTGATATGTCTTAAGATTGAAAATTTATTATATACTTATTTAATAATTCACCAGGCATATTGAAATATACAAATGAATTGTAAATTACTGATTACAATTTACCTGAGTGGGTATTTTCTGAGATTTCTTCAATTTCAAAGAGAATCCTCGGACTTCCAACGACATAGGCCTAATATATTTTGTTAAGGACCAATTCCACCTACGCTAAATAACCAGTTGATAGAGCGCCGTTAAATAACCGATTCTGAAAAGTGAAAGAGGTCAATAATGTTCCACGCGAAATTCAATGCTAAAAAAGAGGAATGAGCAGCCATAAGATGGGATCCAGCAGGCAGTGATTAAAGGTAATACTATTTTTCTTTCTTCTGCTGTTGCTCCCAGCGAATAGGAATTATAAAGAATGGACACTGAGCGAATTTATTTTTCTGTTTTTCTGCGTGCATGCGCTCCGTTAGCGTATAATTTCACTTTCAAACGCTAGAGGTCAGTGTAATCGGTCACCCTCGAACGGTGGAACAGCAATCCTGATTCGCTGGTAAAAAAATTACTGAGAAGTATTTCTGCTGTCGACTGCTGGTGCGATATCAGCGCCAACTCTAGGGAAAAAGGCATAACCTCTCTCTGAAGCAGATAGAGCTGGTTTGAAGGTCACTGAAATAAGGCACTGCTACATCAAAGGTACCGACTCGCAGTGTCAATCCTTATAATTCCCTATACCCTGATGCTACTCTCATGCTTCTCTCCTCTTTCCCCTTTTATGTGATAGCTATTAGGTTACGTCAATTTTCGGCTTTCCCCTTCAAAATTCTCTAGAATTCCTTCAGTGGAGCAGCGAAACTCAGAGTGAGACAAGTGGCCAACTAACTTGGAGCTCACATATTCAGTTTATCTCAGCCCGAACTCCCTTGCTAAGAACCCGTTATCGAGTAGATATCTATTAATGTTTCTCCTCCCATTTCCAATTTCATTCATTCATTCATTTGTACCTTCAATAAAGACGTAGTTACGTTAAAAAATTCACAGTCCTATAAATTCTATGATAACTATTGCAGATGTTCGCGATTGGGCGCTAGTCATTGGATTCGAGGGTTGCTTCCCGGCTTCAAACTTTTTTTTTAGTTGGTTATTTAACGACGCTGTTTTAACAGCTTACAGCAGTAACATTTTTTGAAACATTCAACATTTTTTTTCCTCCATTACTGTATCTTGTACAATAATGAATATTGGTACCGGTATGTGTAAAACACTGTCCTTCTGCTATATGAAAAAAAAAAAATATTTTTATGATTTAAAAAAAAAAAGAATATTTGTATCTCTTTTATCTTATTACTGAAACTCATGTTTACAATATCATGCTCTTTCAACTACATTCCTTATAAATAATTTTTTTATATTTTGTATTAGGAGAAAATACTGATATTCGACTATTGTTTTAATGAATTTATTTTTTGTCAATCTATCAAAGGTAGAGAAGTGATCTTGCATTAAATTGTAGATATGACATGCATAAATACACACAAAAAAATGTCATCACAGAATGTTGAATAGTTTTTGAGTTATGTGGGAAACGCTTCATCACTGCACACAGAACTGAATTTAAAAAAAAAAAAAAAAAAAAAAAAAAAAAAAAAAAAAAAAAAAAAAAAAATTGTAAATAATTTTTTTAAATCGTAAAAATTATTTTCATATAGCAGAAAGACAGTGTTTTACACATACTAATTTTCATTATTGTACAAGATCACCACGACATGGCGCGTCCTCAGGTTGCGGATAGAGGAGACGGCCTCCAGATATGGAGGGTAGCTGCGAATATATTGAATAAGCAGTCGTGGACAGCCGATAAGGGGTGGTCCTCCAGCTTGGGGGTTGGGCGAAGGGCTAACAACCCATCACCGTAAAAAACAGCTTGTTACGAATCCCTACAATAAGCCTCGGAATAGGACTGATTCTCTGGCACGACCAGAGCAAAGGAATAAGGTTTTGACATTTGGCACTTGGAACGTAACTAGTCTTTATAGAACAGGAGGGATAACAATAGTAGCAAAAGAACTAGCTAGATACAGAATAGACTTCGTGGGAGTACAAGAGGTTAGGTTAGATGGGAATGGCATATCACAAATAGGAGATTACTTGTTGTATAATGGGGAAGGAAACAATAATCACCAATTAGGAACAGGACTCTTTGTTCATAAAAGAATAAAATCAGCAGTAAAAAAGGTCGAATTTATCAGTGACAGGTTATCATATTTAGTACTTACGGGTAGATGGTGCGACATCATAGTTATAAATGCTCACGCCTCTACAGAAGAGAAAGACGACCATATAAAGGATAGCTTCTATGAGGAATTGGAACATACTTTTGATCATTTACCTAGATATCACATGAAAATTTTATTAGGGGATTTCAATGCTAAAGTAGGACGGGAGGATATTTTTAGACCAACTATTGGAAAAGAGAGCCTACACGTATCTAGTAGTGACAATGGAGTTAGATTGGTCAACTTTGCCACATCGAAAAATTTAATTGTCAAAAGTACAACATTCCCCCATAAGGATATACATAAATATACTTGGACATCTCCAGATGGATTGACACACAACCAAATAGATCACATCTTGATAGATAAACGGAGACACACTAGTATAGTAAACATTCGAACTTTCAGGGGTGCAGACTGTAATTCTGACCATTATTTGGTAATTGGAGAATTAAGAGAAAGACTATCAGTAGCCAAGCTAGTAGAGCAATGAGTTAATATTACTAAATTCAATATTTTGAAATTAAAGGACGAGGAAACTGAGCAAAACTATCAGGTCGAAATTTCGAATAGGTTTGCCACTTTAGAAAGTTCCGACGAAGTTGAGAAAGAATTAGATGTTAACAGCGTGTGGGAAAATATCAGAGATAGTAAGTTATCAAAATTGCAGCTGAGCAGAGCATAGGTTATTATGAAACTAAGAAAAAGAAACCGTGGTTTGATGAAGATTGTTGCATGGTAGTAGAAAGAAGGAAACAGGCAATGAGGTAGAAACAAATAGTAAGAATAAAAACATTATAAATTTATATAAGGGTATAAAGGAATTTAAGAACGGATATCAGTCAAGGGTAAACGTGATCAAGGATGAGAATGGTGACTTGCTTGCAGACTCTCCATCAATCCTAAACAGATGGAAAAACTATTTTGCGCAACTACTAAATGTACATAGGCCAAATAGAAATTATCGGGACGAAATTGAAATACAAACTGCTGAGCCATTTATACCCGAACCCACGCTTTCGGAAGTCGAAATTGCGATAGAAAATCTGAAAAAGTACAAGTCTCCAGGTATCGATCAAATTCCAGCAGAATTAATACAAGAGTGTGGAAGTGCATTATATAGCGAAATATAAACTTGTACTTGCTATTTGGTATTTGGGAAAAGGAAATTGTGCCAGAACAATGGAAGGAGTCCATAATCGTACCTATTTTTAAGAAGGGGGACAAGACTAACTGTAGTAACTTTCGAGGAATATCACTTTTGTTGACGTGGTACAAAATTTTGTCGAATATTCTTTAGAGAAGATTAACTCCGTACGTAGATGACATTATTGGTGATCATCAATGTGGTTTTAGGCGTAATAGATCGACTATTGATCAGATTTTTTGTATTCGACAGATAATGGAGAAAAAATGGGAGTATAAGGGTACAGTACATCAGTTATTCATAGATTTCAAAAAGGCATATGACTCGGTTAAGAGGGAAGTATTATATGATATTCTAATTGAATTTGGTATTCCCAAGAAACTAGTTCGATTAATTAAAATGTGTCTCAGTGAAACATGCAGCAGAGTCCGTATAGGCCATTTTCTATTTGATGCTTTTCCAATTCACTGCAGGCTAAAGCAGGGAGATGCACTATCACCTTCACTTTTTAACTTCGCTTTAGAATATACCATTAGGAAAGTTCAGGATAACAGAGAGGGTTTGGAATTGAACGGATTACATCAGCTTCTTGTCTATGCGGATGACGTGAATATGTTAGGAGAAAATCCACAAACGATTAGGGAAAACACGGAAATTTTACTTGAAGCAAGTAAAGCGATCGGTTTGGAAGTAAATTCCGAAAAGACAAAGTAAGTTATATGATTATGTCTCGTGACCAGAATATTGTACGAAATGGAAATATAAAAATTGGAGATTTATCCTTCGAAGGGGTGGAAAAATTCAAATAGCTTGGAGCAACAGTAACAAATATAAATGACACTCGGGAGGAAATTAAACGCAGAATAAATATGGGAAATGCGTGTTATTATTCGGTTGAGAAGCTTTTATCATCTAGTCTGCTGTCAAAAAATCTGAAAGTTAGAATTTATAAAACAGTTATATTACCGGTTTTTCTGTATGGTTGTGAAACTTGGACTCTCACTCTGAGAGAGGAACATAGGTTAAGGGTGTTTGAGAATAAGGTTCTTAGGAAAATATTTGGGGCTAAGAAGGATGAAGTTACAGGAGAATGGAGAAAGTTACACAACGCAGAACTGCACGCATTGTATTTCTTCACCTGACATAATTAGGAATATTAAATCCAGACGTTTGCGATGGGCAGGGCATGTAGCACGTATGGGCGAATCCAGAAATGCATATAGAGTGTTAGTTGGGAGACCGGAGGGAAAAAGACCTTTGGGGAGGCCGAGACGTAGGTGGGAGGATAATATTAAAATGGATTTCAGGGAGGTGGGATAAGATGATAAAGACTGAATTAATCTTGCACAAGATAGGGACCGATGGCGGGCTTATGTGAGGGCGGCAATGAACCTTCGGGTTCCTTAAAAGCCATTTGTTAGTAAGTATTGTACAAGATACAGTAATGGAGGAAAAAAATTGAATATTTCCAAAATTTTACTCCGGCACAAATAAATAAATATTAAATTTATTTTGGAAAAATATGAAAATATGAAATAAATAACTCAACGCTAAAATAATAGGCCTATATACGTTCCAAAACCATTTGGAGTAGGTTTATATCACTGCTTAGACTGCAGAATAAGTCTTTAGAGATTAATAATTTTGTCTGTATTTAGACCAAATATGCACAAAATAAAATGTAATAAATTTGCATAAAGAGTTTGTTAGCATCATCAAATCCTTACTTGAATGCAAGAACAAGGTAACTCAATTTTTACACACAATAAAAAGTCCTTAGCCTGTACCAATTGACTGGACTAATAGCACAGGTTACAATACAGCACGTATTATGGCTAAAGATCTAGTCAGTATTGTTTAGTACGATGAAAAGCCCATAAAGGCAAAAGAGAAGAAATTAAGTAGACAATAAAACTATGGTTGAAACCAGTCTAAAACATTAATTTACACGAATAAAATTAGACATGGCAACATTGAAAAGGTTTCGAAAGAATAAGCAAAGACGGAAGAGGAACCAATTATTTTGTTTTGGCTTCTCGAATTCATTGACGCTATGAATTCAATAGTTCTAAAGGGTAATTTTGTGATTTCTCTTGCCCTTGGGAATCCGGAATGTTGATGGAATGGGTGGCTTGGATTTTTCAAGTATTTCCTGGAAAACATCTAAAAGAAAAGACAGAAAACAGGTAAGTTTGGAGAAAGCTGGATTTTCAATGAAGGAGCTGTCTTGAAATTATTGTATGAATGAATGTCTCTTTATACTCGTATTATCTGGAAAGCCTGGTTCAGGGATAATTACAGAAATATTAACATGGTGGGGGGGGGGGGAAATCGTGCAAAATATGAAAATATATTAGGCCTACAATCTAAATATTTTTATGATATATGAATATTTTATCAAAACATTATGAAATACAGAAAAAAATTTGGCGTTAATTGCATTTTACACAAAGTGATTCTTGACAATCTTTGTTCTCATACCGCCTAGCAGGAATGGTTTAGAAAATGAAATTTCATATTTTACCTCTTTCTACTCGATCTCTAGGGCCTATTACATAAAAGATACTAGTGGCAAGTGGATGACAAATGAAATTCTTAGCAATTTGCACAACACAATTTTACTATTTGTCATAACTAACACATTTTACAAGTGAAAAGCAGCCATAATGACAAATTCTGTTCTAAAATATTGCGAAAAAAATAGTGTTATACTAAATCCGTTTTAAGTATTATTTAATTTTGCATTAATTTATTTACGAAATAAGAAAGACAACCGTAGCTAATCTATGACGCTAAAAATATTCGATATTTATGTGTTTCATTGTTGTAAAAATGCACGAAACGTTTCTAATGTTTCTTGGTAAACTAGAAGAAGAAAAGGATATATTATTCGGACAGTTTTCTTCCAATTTGACGAAGGAAGGAAAATGAAATAAATTGAAAGAACTCCACACTTATGCTCAATCAATAATAAATCATTGGTCTAGTACAATCGAATGAGGATTGGAAAATAAGCAAGAGAATTAGACCAAACTTTAGGAAGAGAGCTATGGTATATATTTACATATTATCTTTGAAAATAATATTATTTATTATTAATTTTAATCTATTATTTAAAAAATACAGTGTTTGATCACTTTTAAAATAGCCTTCTCTTGGTTATAGGTAAAATTCTTTGTGTGACAGGACGTGAATAAGGCTCTGCTAAAGAAAGTAATGTCTCAAATTTAATTCTTGACATGCGAAATCTTTCTCTAGACTGGGATTCTTGAAAATCGATATTAATCCTGAGTCTAAATATTCTCCTCTGCCTACGTATGAATTCTTCTTCACTGCCACTACTTCGAAGATGAAGTATTAGATTTAAAATGTTATTACTACACTTTCAAGAAATTTTACAAAGCATAAAACATTGGTAGAAAACATCCTCGCGATTCTATTCTACAAATGACAAATTTTATGCAAAAATTCGTTTTTTAAAAAATGAAACTATTAGTAATTACTAGGGCTTATCACTTGTGACAAATTTACCAATAGAGATTTATGCACGAAAATAACTTGCTCTTTACTTATTTACTAATTTGTTGCCAGTAAAGATAGTACTTTAAGCTTCATGCAGCAAGCCCTTGGTGCTTCAGTTGTTATAGTAACCTGACTGTAACAAATGAAGTCTGGTCGACAGAACAGGTGGCGCACTCATCTATAGAAATCCAGTTGAGCTCTGTCGTTTGTGCGCGTTTTAGTCAGTTATTCTTCCACAGCAGTGACAATATGAAAATAAAATGGTGTTGTTGAAGAAATGGTGTTAATTTTCAAGCTGTAGCTTTTAACTCACCGAAAGAACGAATAGAAGTAAAAGTGGCTTAGTAAAGTCGAACTTCAGGAGAGTGAACAGTGTACAAATAGAGAAGATAAACACCCGAGTAGGCCTACTACTTTCCTTATCAATTTTTCAAGTGTAGACATTTTTATTATCACACCAGCGCGTTTCAACGTTTCTACTGCATGTGTTGACAAATCACCACACGTTTTACAGTGAATTATAAAGCTTAGCTTACAAAATCTTGTCGGCCCGTTATTCGCGCGTCGGATTTGCATGCCGGAGACAAAAGTTCTAATCTCGACAAGTACAAATGACACTTATAACAAGCAGACTTAAGTAGTGTTTAGAATTGTAACATTTAATGTCATTTTAGTTTTTGTTCACAAATCATGCAAGTACCACTATAGCATTGTAAATTCAGTGATACCAGTAGAACTGCTTTCGTTACGGTGTCGTTTTCTACCACTTATGTTACAGAACGTTAAGTTGTTCATTTTTATATCGTGTTATTCTTTTAGAGTATTTATACTAACTGCGAAGAAATATCTCATAATATTCAATAACAGTTCATACGTACCAAAATAGACGTTGTTGTGTAGAAATTTAATCCATGTTGATGTTTTGAAGTAAGTTATGGCGGCAGGCGGCAATAATGTGGCCTCAATGAATTATGGGTACGTTAGGAGACCTTGAATCGATACCTTCTAGAATTTACGGAGGGGGGGGGGGGAGGACAGAGAGTATAGCACCAAATATATTCGGGAAATTTGTTGTATTAAGATTTTGTTAGCCATTAAAAATGTATACAAAATTAAATTAAATTATTATTACTCTTGCACCAACAGTATAAAATCGTTAGATTAATATTGGAAGTGGTATTTTGTGTTTTGTTTGTGTAGTGAACGCCATATTCTACAGTCGTTCAATTTCTAGATCTCCCCTCCATCATGATGAGACAAAAAACAAATTACGATCGCAAGCCATATTTTGCCGCGTTGCATATTGCTACACGAGATTTATTTTTTTAAACTATTTCACAAATTGAAAACGACTTCATTCCTCGCTGGTTTGAAACTTGCAGATAACAAAGGTTTTCTAAAAGGAAAATGTGGCGCGCGAGTGCAACGTGTATGAATTTAAAATAAGTTTTCTTGTGAAACAGCGAGTGATAGGTCTACCATAGATGTTGTAACAGTTGCAACCTATGGCGTAAGTGTGCGTACATCATCGAGATTATAACACTATACACGGAAGTGACAATACGAAAATTCAGGATTATGTTGGTGTTAACTCGACGAAGAACTGGCAGTTTCTTCGAGAGTGACAACTGCTCCGACAACAATAAAAGGTAAATCTCGTTACGCTTTATAATCTGTTCATAATTATTTTAACATTATTGAATTTTCTATCCCGCTACGCACCACACACGGGACTGACGTATGATTTACTGTATGTTGCATCAGTTGATGATGAAGTGAAACTGAGAGATTGTGTAACTTTACAAATAAATAAGCGAGCTTTCGCAAGGCCGAGGATCAATGACAGGTTTGGTTTGGTTTGTTCAGATTTAATATGTATGCTTTTACTTTGTAGGTATGACTTGCATAATTTTTTGTAGATAGATAGGCCTACACAAATAGATTTACCCTGGACCGAAGAAAGGACTGCTTTCCCGCGTAGTGCAACGTAATGGTAAAGTAGCCACGTTCAATTAGTAGGCTAGCGGTGTCAAAGAGCACGGAAGCTGTGTAGTTTCAATAATTTTAATTATGTCGCGCTGTCCATTGTCCTCGTCAAGTCTTTTGAAGGCCGCTTCAATACTCCACGCGGAGTGTATAAACCAGAGTTGCAAATTTTAGCAGTGTGTCTTGTTCTAGTTCACAGTGAAAATTAATTATATTACTTTATTTTATTATTCATTTATTCTATTTAATTATTTCTTTAAATAATTAATTTAAAATAAATAATCTAAATAATATAAATAATCTTCAAATTAACTCATGGTTTGAGCAATTAAGCCTAGCCCATATCCATGTTATATTAATATATAGCAGCAACAAACAAGACGTGACAACGTCGCATTTTCATTTTATTATCGGTGCATACAATAAAGACCTACAAATCTTAAAAGGAATGCCGCTGCCTAATAATTAAACGAGGCAACTTTACCCACTGGGTTACGTTATGATTTCGTGTGAAAATATCTGAGAAAATCATCGGTGAGTAAATAGGAAACTAGGATATTTGGGGCGCGTTTGGTGGGTTAATAACAGTGATCACATCGTGTCTCTAGAGTGGTATGCTACAATTTTGAAGCCATTTTCAATGATTTAAGTAGACTATTCCCTGCTTGCGAGACCTATACTGTTCTCCAACCAGGAGATCAACCGTGAAAGGAATGTGCTTACTATTGCGTCATCTATTGGAGCGAAGTAGATAGATAATATTATCGTTATAACGTCAGTTTAAAAACCATGCGCTCTCCTGCATATGTTATTTCCTATATGGAGGGATTAAAAGTCCAGGAGATTAACAGTGATCTAATTTTGTAACTAGGGTAGTATAAATATGTGTGTAACAATGTTATTGTTTGTGCTGTGAGAGCGAGCCAATAGAGATACGAGTACCCACATGTGTGACCTTATGACACCTTATGACATCAACATTCATTCACAGCATCACCCCGCTGCGTTTCATTCCGCAAAGACTTTCTCGTGGTTGGAGCACAGCTTTTTTTCTCCCCCGTGTTGTGTGTAACGGGATCGAAGATTACTCTAATATTTTTGTTATAATTTGTAGAAATGTTTACTTCGGAATTATTCTTATTTTTAATGTCGAGGTTATGTACGCGAGATGCTCCTTCTGCCACTGCCTGTAGGATTTTTTGGCAAAATTTTCACATTCTCTTTTCATGCTTCATGTTCCTCAACTTACTATTGTCCCTGAACTGACGGAGTCCTTTGTGATATAAGGACACATATTGGGTTTAATATGGTGCTATACAGTATTATCATAGATTAGACTGTCACAGGCTTATCATTAGAGAGTTTAGATTTTAACAATTTAAAATAAAAAATTAGCGCTATATAAATCAGATTTAGCATTTTATAGCACTTAGAGTTTAGCTTTTGTGGCTTTTTTTGGATGAAACTTTTTTATGTAAAGTTTGGTGGTAGAAATTCAATGTTATTAATCTATTAACAGTATATTTCCTATATTTTTCAGTTTAAATTCTTGAGAGTGAATAACAGTAAGTAAAGGAATAGTACTTACTTTAAAAAATACAGTGAAATTGTGAACATTAAGGAAGAAACGTGCCAATAGTAAGACCGGTATATAAAGAGAGTAAAATTAGATTTTATTCGCGATTTCTTAGTAATATGTTGTTTGTGAAGAAGTTATAAATGAATGGACGTATGGAATTTATGGTTGCTAATGTGATGGTTGTCATGGAGAGAATGATTTAAAAAATTTTAATCCACTTAGTTCTTACTTCTTACCTGTTAATACGTGTGTCCAGCTATAAGCTGATTACACTATGTCCACTGTAAATCAATTATGCAATTGTCCAGAGCTGTGAATTGTTGAGAATGTCATGTAATGAGTGGTTTTTCATTTTTTCCTGCAGTTTATGGTTGGTGTTATTACATTGAAGTAGGATGTGTTCTATTGTTTCTTCTTCTGTTAAATATTTTTTACATAGTGTGACTCTGATAATTTAACCCTTTGCAGCATAAGTTAGTGGTTATTCAGAAGAACCACCGTTTTCTTTCTTTTTAAATTTTATGCCACAGATATTCTACCAAGGAACCACCTCTTCAGTATACATGAAAGTACCATCTATGTTTTGAATATGTACAGAATTAAAATGTTGAAAAAAATTGATCGAAGCTTTGTTATGATCCATGAAATGAAAAATATAAAAAAAAATAATTTGTACTGCAAAGGGTTAAAGCGATATAGCCTAGCTGAGATTCCATAACAGGCTGTTCAATTCTAGCCCGTGCAGCAAAAGTTTGTATCTGTCTAGGAATGTCATAGCAGATTTTAATATTGTTGGGTTGTTTCAAAATTTTCCATAGTGCTCTTCCTGTTTGTCCACTTAACCAATCTATTGTCCATTGCTTATTTATTATGTTATGAATATTATTTATTATTCTGTCAAGAGAATCTGTAAGTTGTGATATTGGTAAAAGGTTTTTGCTATTTCATCTGCTATCTAGTTACTTGCACTCCACAGTGGCCTGGTACCCATTGAAATGTCATATTAGGCCTATATTTACCATTTTTAGAAAGCAGATTTATTAATTGCACAATAAGCATAACTTTGAACGCATAAGTAGTTGATGTGTATTTGCCTATTGTTTGAAGGGCTGTTTTTGAGTCTGTGAATATGTAGATCTGTCTATAATGAGAAGCTTTGCAGTATTGGAGAGCTGCGTCAATAGCAAGTAACTCTGTGTCAAGGCTTGAAACAGAAGAGCATGGGATGAAGTACTTTTCATGTGTTGAAGGGATGTAGTATCCAGCTCCATACTTGCCTTCTTCAAATAGTGATCCATCTGTATATATATATGTGAAAGTGATCATCATATATTTCGTTGATCATCTCAAGTACTTCTGCCTTTAATATTTCACTGTTGGTTTGTTTTGTATTGTTGCTTGGCAGAGATGTAAAGGCTCTTGGTTTCTTCCATTCCCAGGAAAGTAGCTAGGATCTTTGCTATGCTGTTTTTGTTCATTGTGGTGGGTGCTTGACTGATTGCATATCTGAAGGATTGTTTTGGAGCTTTGAGGTCTGAATTCAATGCATGTAGTGGGTCTTGTGGTGATGTTAACTGTAGGTTTTTTAAATTTTATGAGCATTCTTTTTTGTATGTGGTAGGTAAGCGGTTCAACATTCAATTCAATTTCCATAGAGTTGATAGACGTCGTTTTGGGACATCCTAGGCAAAGTCTTAGTGCTGAGTTTTGTATTGTTATTACTTGCATTATGTTTGAATATACTGTATGTCCCCATATTTCACATCAATATGTTCATTTTGTTCTCATATATCCAAGATAGAATTGCCTCATGACTAAGGTGTCCGATTCCCACTGTCTGCTTACTATAATTTTCAACAGGTTAATTCACATGAGAATTAAAAAGTTTATCAATTCACTGCTGTGAATAAAACCATTATTTAGGTTGCTAAGAACGATGAAATAAAGACCAGTTTAGATTATTACCAGTCATAATAGTACATTATGTATCGAGCCTATAATGAAGGTAATTAAGAAGTGAGTATGGATATTTATGAAACGAGCGCAAGCGAGTTTCATAATTTTCATACGAGCTTCTTAATTACCATTATAGGCGAGTTTCATACGACTTTTTATGCTCGACCATATTTCTAACTTGAGATTATTAATTTTATTTGTATTTGACATTGAGCAATGTTCCGTATGTTGTGAGATGTGCACAGACGCGAAAGTATTGATTTTTTTCCGAGGAACAGATGTCTACATTGACCTTGCTAGGCCATAAGAACCTACAGAGATAACATTGACATTAAATTAGACATTGAAAAACGAGATGACAAATTGAATTTATTTGAATATTATTTACAATTAACGCTAATTGTTATAGTAACAGAACATAACCTTCTGCGACAGTATTGGATTTCCAGCCTCCGTGACTTTTCGCTAATTCTCTTTCGATTGCATATCCGAGAATAATCGATACTTGCGGTTTTATAACGGTAGAAAACTGACCTGTCATTGGCTGAACAGTTGTAACCTGAGTCGTCATTGGCTGAAAGACCTGACATTTAATGAGTAGGTGTACTTTAATGACATGCATTAAAGGTCTGCTACCAGGTGTATAATTACTACATTTCGGCATGGTCGAGCATAAAAGATATTAAGTTATGGTGTGATTTTATCCCTACCCATCTTGGTACTCAATCACAATCGCCCGCTGTACAACTTGTGAATGAACACTAGATCTAAAGAGATCGCATAGGCAGCCAACATTCTACCACCAGCACCAAACAGATTAGTTGGAAACTGGAGGTAACAGTAGGCCTACAGATAACAACAAAGAGGGTATCAAGTAGGTCACATCACATTCCTGTGCTAGTTATAGTGTAGAAGTTAACATGGAGGGTGACCAAACTATTTGAAAATATGTAAGAACCTGCTTGTGGCAGGGTTTTTAGAATTAAAAAAACTACACTAATTCTATGTCTACTTAACATGCTTTCAAACATAAAATTACTTATTTTGACAGTATTTGGACACATTTCGCATTTATAGTGATTCCAAAAATCTGAATCTCGTTCTCTTTATTGTGTGGAAGTGGTGTGTGTGTGTGAGCTCGTGTGCATTTCCCTGTGTGTTCATTCATTAATTTTAACTAACTATTTTGCCCTCTAATGGTTGTCCTCGAGCGCACAGATAAAAATAGTCGCTTTATTATAGGCTAGACCTATTCAGTGTGCTTCGATGACAAGTAGCTATGATGTGGGCGAAGTTGGAAGGTGAAGCGACGAATAACCTACGAGTATGCACATAGGCCTGCCTATTATACTTATTTACGTACACTTCTATCAGTGTTATATTAATGTTCACGAACGTAGAAATTTTCATTACCTTGTTCTCCTTTTCCAAGTCCTTCACACCTCTACACCTACCTACCTTGCCTCCGTTTGAGTTACCTATCATTGTATCACAATCCCTTCACACGCACGCAAAATAGCTGCATACTAGCCATACCAACACGTGAGACATCATCGTATTCATCATCATACACAATCTCGTTATCGCGCTTGTGGAATATCCTACTCAGTGACATCGAAGACTGTCGGAATTTAACAGTAGGCCTATTCAAAAACAGAATTTAACACTATTCAAAAACAAACTCATTAAGCATTTTCTTACTGCGTAGAGTAGGTTTAATTTTTACTTAAGTAAATAAATCTTTCTTTGTTCTTAAGTTCTACAATAAACTGTCTAGCCTTTATTAATGAGTTAATATTTTAGTACTTTGATTTTTATTGCATTTGTAAATGTAATATGAATTGTAATAATTATAATTGTAATTGAATTCTTAATATTGTAGTTGTAATCCCCTGGTAGAGGGGAAGAGAAGACCTGATGGCTTTATCTCTACAAGATTAAATAAATAAATAAATAAATAAATAAATAAATAAATAAATAAATAAGTAAATAAATAAATAGGCCTATATTAATATTACAGATAAGGCATGAGTCAACTTTTGTGCGAAAATATATTTTCGTTGAAACTTATAAGACCTGGTTTAAAGGCAGATCTATCATTATGCAGAAGGTAATTCAATCACAAATAAATTAATTGTATCCATTGTTTTACGGCTTGTAAATTGCCAGTGCCTGCAGAAAAGTCATGAGTCAGTGCTCTCTCTCCAGTGAATGGATGTACTAATGATGAAACAGAACTGATGTTCCCGCCTTCTTCTTCTTCTTCTTCTTCTTCTTCTTCTTCTTCTTCTTCTTCTTCTTCTTCTTCTTCTTCTTCTTCTTCTTCTCTATGCAGTTCTGGGTAACCAATGTCCGTTCTGCGACTATACAAAAATTGATCTATCCATCGGCGAAATTGTCTTCCAGTGTTTCGGGTTCCTTTTGGTTTATGATTTAATAATTTCCTAGGTAGGGAGTTAACTGGCATCCTCTGAGCATGATGACTCCTTTTGGACTAGGCCTAGTAATTATTGTAGGTTTATTGCTCGTAAAAGAATCCCATTCATATTAACGGCTCCAAGCAAAATTTTCTGGCCACGTCAAACTTCAGAAATAAGGAAATTGGCTCCACCCTTTTTCAAATTAATTTCGTCATATTTTCAGTAAAATATTAGTATAGCCTACAAATCGACATGATGAGGTCTACGAGAATATATTTTATAAAATGAAATGTTGAGTTTTTGTTCATAATTTGAGGCTTCAAATTTTATCCGGAGAACAAGGGGAATATAAGGAGAACAAGAGTAAGACAAGGATAACAAGGGGAAGAAAAAAGAACAAGAACAAGAAAAACAAGGGAAAAACAATGAGAACAAGGGAAGACTAGGTAAACAAGGAGAAGACAAGGAGAATAAGGGGAAGACAAGGAGAGCAAGGGGAAGAAAAATCGAATAAGGCGAAGAAAGGGACAAAGGGAAGACAAGAAGAACAAAGGGAAGAAAAATCGAATAAGGCGAAGAAAAGAACAAAGGGAAGACAAGGAAAACAAGAGGAAGGTAATGAGGACAAGGGGAACACAAGAGTAACAAGAGGAAGACAAGAAGAACAAGGGGAACAGAAGGAAAACAAGGGGAACAGAAGGAAAACAAGGGGAAGACAAAGGAAACAAGAGGAATACAAGGAGAAAGAGGGGAACGCAAGGAGAACGAGGGGAACACAAGAAGAACACAGGGAAGACAAGGATAACGAAGGAAAGACAAGGATAACGAAGGAAAGACAAGGAGAAGAAGGTTAATACAAGTGGAACATGAGAAGATAAGGAGAACAAGAGGAATGCAAGGAGAAGAAGGGGCCCACAAGGACGGCAAGGAGAACAAGAGAAGACAAGGAGTACAAAGGAAAGACAAGGAGAAGAAGAGGAAGACAGACTTTGACTTAGCAACGATAAATGACGTAGGCTACTCTTGTAAAAATTGTCAAAGCCTGCTAGTTTCTAAACATGGCTCACTGATTAAGTCATTTCTTCATTGTTTTTATATATAGGCCTAGGTTCCTTATTGCATTCGTTTCTCAATCACTGCGCTATCTCACGCTCAGAATTAATTAGAATGAAAGTGCAATGCTGTAGGTGGCAGCACTGCAAGTGGAGAGGTTGGCTATACTGCCAGATCCGTCCGCCCAGCGAGTGGCGTTATCACGGAGTTTCAAGGTCGTAGTGAAGCTCGCGTCATCCGACAAAATAATGCGGCGTACTGCGGAGCGAATGTGCGCTGCGAAATAAAACCACGAGTATGCGTACTCTACCCAACTCCTGTAGGGAGAGGCCTGTTACAGTACATGGAATAGGCCTACTTTCGTTGCTATGTACTATAATAGACTAGTTACTAGGATGTTTCATGTGGACCTAATAAATAATTAGTACAACAAACCTAGTTTTCTGTAGTATGCATACAGTATATACGCCTACTATACTTTGTTGCACACAACAGCTTCCAAAATAAAACTACAGTAATTAGTCTACAAAATACATGGTTACCAGACGCCCTGATTTCGCCGGACATGTCTTACTTCTTAGGTGTGTGTCTTGCGTCAGTCCAGGCATTGTAAAAAATTATCCAGATTTCTCTCTCGTCTATTCTCAGTGGACCCAGGTTCTATCTCCTGGTGTACCCCCCCGATTTATATAATTGGGTGGTGGGCAAGCCCGTGGTCCAGTTAAAACAGGAGTTTTATCAACAGTAATCTCACTAGAGGTTTTGATTTATCTAGAGAAAATCAAAACTCGAGTGGGATTTAATTGACTATTACACGATTAGAAGAAAGTATATAAAGATTAGAAATAACAAAGTACTCCAATACAATAAAATATTAATTGGCTTATGAAAATACAACTGTTTTCAAATGTATCAACTATCGAACCTGACGATGTCATATCCAGGCCTTGTACACTGGTTTCTGACAAATTATTATTATTATTATTATTATTATTATTATTATTATTATTATTATTATTATTGTACCATCTCAACATTACGCTAGATGGCAGTAGTGTTATATGATTATGTTTTCTTGTTATGGTATCAGTTGTGCCAACTATGGAATCATCATTGAACTCTGTGGACTGTTACTAGTCAAGAAGGCATTGTTGATTCAGTTTCATTTTTATTAAAATGCAACATTCCACTTCAATTATCCGAATCCCAGTAATCAACTTCACTTGACAGATGATTTTCAATAAATCTTAATATTAAACAATCTCTGATACATGACTATCCATAATATCATATAGCAGAAGCTATAACATAACCTAACTAATATACACAAGTGTTAGAAAAGTTTTAATTAACGACGATGACATAAAAAATAAACATGAATAATTTTAAAAGGAATAATTATTGAATGTACAATTTTCAAATTTGAATGTGGTTGGTGGTTCAATTGATGTTATATTGGACGTGTGCGTAATAGAAGTGAACTCGTTGATTTAGGCCTACATGGTGTATTCAACTTATTCAGGATTTCCGAATGAATAATTTTAAAAGGAATAATTATTGAATGTACAATTTTCAAATTTGAATGTGGTTGGTGGTTCAATTGATGTTATATTGGACGTGTGCGTAATAGAAGTGGAACTCGTTGATTTAGGCCTACATGGTGTATTCAACTTATTCAGGATTTCCGAATGGTGCTCTTCATTTATTTGTAAATCGGATTTCAGAAGATGTATAGGTATGATCAGTGATTTCTATTAATTCTTGTTCTTGAATGCTAATGCGAGTCATATTTGAAACTGCTGTGCATCGACTGGAGTGATTTGTAATTATATATATTTTTTTTTTGACGTCCAGACCAGCGCAGTTTCAAATGTTGGCAAACAAAGAAACAAATGCTAGGGACGCGATAAAATTAAACAGACGCGATAAAATTAAACAAATGCTAGGGACGCGATAAAATTGTGCGATAAACAGCCATAATTGGTTGAAATACGGCCTTTCGTACCGTTTTATTGGTCAAAAGTAGTATGACGTAGTAAGAGTGTAATAGTCAAAATAAATCTGCATCATCCTCTGATTGAGGTTCTGGCTGATATGTAGCCTACATATCTATTGTCAGATAGTACATCGCACTTGACGATATGTGTCAGAGGAAGAACAATTGTTTGTATGCATCTTAAGTCTGACTAGTGTGGGGTAGCTAGTGGCCGATGTATGCAATAGAGGGGAAAAGGAACTGGCCACCCTACCCCATTATCTTCTGACGTAGTTGCCTCATAGTGATCCTTATTGGTCTTACTTACTTACTGGCTTTTAAGGAACCCGGAAGTTCATTGCCGCCCTCACATGAGCCCGCCATTGGCCCCTATCCTGAGCAGATTAATCCAGTCTCTACCATTATATCCCACCTCCCTCAAATCCATTTTTAATATTATCTTCCCACCTACGTCTCGGCCTCCCCAAAGGTCTTTTTCCCTCCAGCCTCCCAACTAACACTCTATATGCATTTCTGGATTCGCCCATACGTGCTACATGTCTTGCCCATCTCAAACGTCTAGATTTAATGTTCCTAATTATGTCAGGTGAAGAATACAATGCGTGCAGTTCTGTATTATGTAAGTTTCTCTATTCTCCTGTAACTTCATCCCTCTTAGCCCCAAATATTTTCCTAAGAACCTTATTCTCAAACACCCTTAATCTCTGTTCCTCTCTCAAAGTGAGAGTCCAAGTTTCACAACCATACAGAACAACCGGTAATATAACTGTTTTACAAATTCTAACTTTCAGATTTTTTGACAGCAGACTAGATGACAAAAGCTTCTCAACCGAATAATAACAGGCATTTCCCATATTTATTCTGCGTTTAATTTCCTCCCGAGTGCCATTTATATTTGTTACTGTTGCTCCAAGATATTTAAATTTTTCCACCTCTTCGAAAGATAAATCTCCAATTTTTATAGTTCCATTTCGTACAATATTCTCGTCACGAGACATAAACATATACTTAGTCTTTTCGGGATTTACTTCCAACCCTATCGCTTTACTTCCTTCAACTAGAATTTCCTCGTTTTCCCTAATCGTTTGTGGATTTTCTCCTAGCATTGGTGTTACTTACAGAGTTCAAACCTGTCTTCGGACAGTTGACTAAACAACAACAACAACAACAACAACAACAAATCTGCATCATCATCATCATCATCATCATCATCTCATCTCATGCGTTGACCAGCCCCTTATGAGGAACGACTCCGGCAGTAAATTGGTCAATTTTTTTAGTGGGTTATATTACGACGCTTTGTTTGTTGTTTAGTCAACTGTCCGAAGACAAGTTTGAACCTCATAAGAAACACCAATAAGGCATCACTCATGAGGAAACTAGGCCAGGAGTTAATGGGTTAGGGTGGCCAGTTCCTTTCCCCCTCCAATACATACGTCGCCGATTAGTTACATATTATTACACTAGTCAGACTTCAGGTGCATACAAACAATTGTTCTTCCTCTGACACATCTCGTCAAGTGAAATGTACTGCTTGATAGTAGATTACGACGCTTTATCGCCTGTTATTGTTATCTACCTTCTGAATGAAATGAAGGTGATAATGCCGGCGAATTGAGTTCAGGGTTTAGCGCCGAAAATTACCCAGCATTTGCTATTAATGGGTTGAGGGAAAACCCCGAACAAACCTCAACCAGGTAACTTGTTACAACCAGGATTTGAACCTGGGCACGTTGGTTTCAGGGTCAGGTGGACCTCATCTCATCTCATCGCAAGTGTAGCGTAGACTAGCCCCCTATGGCGCTCTCTGGGCAACGACTCTGTCGGTAAATTGGTCTGAATGAAGAAAATGCCGTTTACGTAAACGTTGATGATTATATTAATTCGCAGATAAACCTGTTATATCTCCTCAGAACTATACTTTCTTCACACCTAATGCTAGAGAGAGACAGTAGCCTATATTACTTTTTTGCTTCCCACGCCCCCCATATCTCTGCTCATGAGACTGACGTACAGTATACAGAGTGTTTCCGAGGTGGTGTTACAAACTTTCAGGGATGATGGCGAAGGGCACATGTATCAATTTTAGATAAGGAACCCTGGTCCGGAAATGACCGAGTCGAAAGTTACAAGCAAAAATAGTTGTGTGGAAATGAAATAATTTTATTCCTCTGTACACCTTATTTATGTGTATTTATCTGTACATCTTACACATACTGTATTCATCTGACGTTGTTTACGTTGTCTACTTACAGTATTCCATTCACTGCGCTGTCTGAGGGGTGGGGACAGGAAACTACACTAAAGCAATGCAGATAGCGTAATGTGTAACGGACATGGTCGGTCCTGATATGCACGTCTGTAGACAGCAGTGTATGTGTACAAGTTGCAGTGTCCAGTCGATCAGTCCTAGTGAAATGGAGGAGTACACGAGAGCGGAATATGCAGACCTGATTTTCGAATACGGATGAGCAAATGGGAACAGTAGACAAGCTCACAGATTGTATTGGGACAAGTACCCACGTAGGAGACATCCGGTCCATACCATTTTTCCACGACTATTCCAAAGGTTAAGGGAAGGAGGGCACTTGTTGCCAAATTACAATTCCATTTCCACACAACTATTTTTGCTTATAACTTTCGACTCAGTCATTTCCGGACCATGGTTCCTTATCTCAAATTAATACATGCGCCCTCGCCATCATCCCTAAAGTTTGTAACACCACCTCGAAAACACCCTGTATATTTCAAATGTGTAGGCCTACACAGAGGCGTCGGGCGAAAGTCCTGCATGTCCATTTGTCCACACATACAACCACAAGGAGGTAGGAGTGAGATGAATGAAAAACCCTCGGGTGGTTTTTCAGCCTCGAAGACACCGCGGTGATGAGTCAGGCTATCTTACTTACTAAACTTTTGTCTCATTACATTCGTCACAGACTTCTGGGTAATGGGTGATAGGAAAAGTGAAGTGTCACTTAGAAAACTAATGGCGACACAATGCAACAAGGAGCGCTATGCGCTGTAGCCTATAGAACGAGTAGTAACTTACTTGTTCTAGACTGCTCAAGGGCACCACAACGACAACTAGCTGTCTAGACGACGACGGCCTGTGAATCACGTGTTCTTCGGTAGCCACCAAAACTTAAGTCAATCTCACTTGCCATTGTCCAAGCAAAGAACAGTAATTACTTTAAACAAACGGTGAAGGGGGTTAAAAGGGGAAGTGTTACAAATATGGAATACCATTTTTTTGGAACCTACACGTTTTGAATACTGAACGTAAAGTAACGTCCTGTTTATTACTGAATGTCCTTGTGAATGGTACACCGGACATAGGCCTATAAGTCCGTAAGATGCAATAACGGCCGGTGAACGAAATCCTCGGTGAGGCCAGATGCAACTAGTTTAAATGCCTCCGAGAGGAAATGTTTATTCATGATATCAATTATTATTGTTGTTATTATATTATTAATATTATTATTATTATTATTATTATTATTATTATTATTATTATTATTATTATTATTATTATTATTAATGAAACATAATACCTCACCTCCTCATACTCATCCTCTTTCACAATAGCCCTGCCAAGACTGTGGAATTCGCTACCTGCTAGCATCAGGGACTGTAGAAATAAAATTGAATTTAAACGCAAACTTACTAGGCACTTGGTCAGTAATTGATTTCTTGTAAATAGTTTCCTTAATCTATCACAAAATATTTCAGTATCCAGTAATTTCATCACTATACAATTTTGTTATTCTAGGTTTAATTTGTAATTCAGTAAATATATAATATTCTTTGTTTTTCTATGATAAATTATCTAGCTTTAATTAGTGAGGTAGGCCTAATCTTTTCGTACTTTGATTTTATTGTAATTGTAATTGTAAATTTAATACTAATTATAATTTTATTTGTAATTGTAATTGTAAATTTAATATTAATTGTAATTTTATTCGTCATATTATAGTTGGAATCTCCTGGTAGAGGGGCAGAGAAGGCCTGACGGCCTTATCTCTACCAGGTTAAATAAATAAATACTAATACTAATAATAATGTCACTCACCAAATAAGCTGTTATGCAGTGAGTTTCAGTGATTGTTTCAGTGTGATGAAGCATCCCATATTATGTGTTGAAATTCCCCTTTCTTTCTTTTCTTTTTATTTTTTTCCTTTGACAGCAACAAACAAGACCAACAGAAAAGTTTATTTTGCACCACATTACCACTTAACTATTTATGTTGCCCATACCAGGATGCAATAGAAACTCGCGTTTTAAGATTATCTGTAAAAAAAATTGTCAGCGATGTCGTAGGTATCAGCCACCGGCGTGCCTCAGTCGGTTAAGGCTCTTGCCTGCGGGTCTGAAGTTGCGTTAGGGCACGGGTTCGATCCCCGCTTGGGCTAAATACCTGGTTAAGTTTTTTCCGAGGTTTTCACAACCGTAAGGTGAATGCCAGGTAATATATGGCGAATCCTCGGCCTCATCTCGCCAAATACCATTTCGCATCTCGCTATCACCAATCTCATCGACGCTGAATAACGTCGTAGTTTATATAGCGTCGTTAAATAACCAACTAAAAAAATGTCGTAGGTATCTCGGTAGGCTCCCTCTTTATTTAAAACTTTCTTTCTTTCAGTATTATTTCTTCTCGAAAAAGTACACTCTAACAACGGATTAACTACACCAGCATTATTTCTCGCATTTGTTTCTGTTTATATTTTCCCGAAATACATTAACAACATTGACCCAGATTCACTACTGTACTACGAAGTACAATAGTACAACACCCTCGCTTAAGTCATAAACTAAGACATAAGGGAAGGGAATAGTATGGGTCTCTGCCTGCCAAAGAGCTGGAATTTTTTGTTATTTAAAGCCTATTTAGGAAGACAAGTCACCACTGCTATACCCACCCCCATGCCACCCTTGAGGCCGGCCCGTGGATGGGAGGAGAGAAAGCTGACCAGACCACGAGGTCAGACGAATTGTGCCTCAGCTACACCGTTTCAAGCGCAACCTCAAAGCCCGCGAAAAAATACGGAATGCAGAAGCCGGACCCGGCACGAGCGATCCTGGCCTCAGGAACAAATTTTACTGCAAAACAGGTCTATATACATCACAAGCCAGACCCGGCACGAGCGATTCTGGCCTCAGGAACAAATTTTACTGCAAAACAGGTCTATATACATCACAAGCCAAACCCGGCACAAGCGATCCTGGCCTCAGGAACAAATTTTACTGCAGAACAGGTCTCTATAGGCTACATCACAAAGTTTTCAAATGCTTCTACAGCGATATATGCTTCATTCAGATAACTAATACATTATATAAAAAAACAAAATTTGATTTGAGTTAAGCCAAGAGACTGAGGCCCGGTTTCACTTGCCTCAATCAATCAGCTGCCACTGGTAAAATGTTATAAAATGTTAGAAAAATAATTTACTCAAAATCTAACATATTTCCTTCATAAAATTGAGGTACAAATGTGGGATACTATTAACAAGTTACAAGAGTAACAAAAGTGCAAAGTCAAAATGGCCTGTACTAAGAAAAGCACAGAACAAGCATCAGCATCTTCATTAGAAGCTGTTTTCCCAATCGTAATACTGAATCTAGATGAATCCTCTCTCACGTCATTTCTCGAACTTGTTTTATAGCTTCTTGCATTGCTATTTCATTCCACTGTTTTCTAAGTTGGTTGAAAAGTGAGGTTTTCCCTCTCCTACAGGTGACAACACTAGCAACAAAACAGAAAATCATGCTATAAAGATGGAATAGCCTACTAATTATAGGCCTACTAGTATTTCATATTTGTGGCACACTGATGTTGTAAGTTATAACCTCGAAACATATAATTTAAAAACGAAATCAATTAAACATGCATTGCTATAAACGTAGATTATTTCTCTTTAAGAATATGTAGGCCTATCATTAACATTTCTAACATTGAGAAATAACAATGTATATTCAAGAAATGAACTTAGCGCCAATATAGGCCTATTCACTTTCCTCGCAAACTCAATAATGATAAACGTTTAAACAGTTCAGCTTCAAACTGCAAACTAACACATTCCCGCGAAAGAGAATATCAGTGCGTAATAATTAGGAAGGCTTCCGCTAGAATACAACACGTCTCAGGTCGTATATTGCATTATTTCACATTTGTAACACTTCCTGTGCCTACTATAACAGGAACGATCCTGATACCAGTAAACTCAATTCTACTAAAGGCTACTAAATTGTATGTGAAACAAATAAATTATTCATGCAGTAACTGAATATTACATTGAAATAATATACTGGCATCCTCACACTGTAGCCTATAAATATTAAAAGCACTGGTTATGATATTGATACGAAATAGGAAGAACAATTTTTCATTAATCAGAAAGCAGTACCATAATTACCGTATATTCTCGCACATTAGACTCCCTTTCTTCCTTTTTTATGCATAAAAATATGGGGATCTTATATGCGCATCACATCGGCTTATTTCTAAAATCCAGTAAGTCCAATTTTTACCGAATGTCGAAATCTGTGTAGGTATATTTTCAAAATGCGCCTGCTGATAACACCACGTGAGTGTCCAAATGTTTCTATATCCATATTTATATATAATATGGTTTTTAAATATTTTAATGTGTAATCTACATGTGCATCCCGCCTAGGACTCGCGTTATGGAATGCGCACTGGTTCGAGTCCTCATGGGGGAAGAAATTTTCTCATGGAATTTCGGCCAGTGTATGGGACCGGTGCCCACCCAGCATCGTGTTGCACTTGGGGAGCTACGATAGATAGCGAAATCCAGTTGCGAATACCAGCTATAACGGCTGGGGGGAATCATCGTGCTAACCACACGATACCTCCATTTTGGTTGGATGATCGTCCACCTCTCCTTCAGCATGTGGGTGTGAGGCCAGCAGCCGGCTGGTCGGTCTAGGCCCTTCACGGGCTGTAGCGCCACTGATTATTTAATCTATATGTATTCTATCAGTCATAATGTTTCCACACAACATATTCATATTCTTGTATTGCTACGTGTCTGAAAATGACAGTTTATGCCGAAAACGTTTAACACTGTAAATGTTGTAAACAATACAAACTCACACATTATTTAAAGAAAGGGCAATCCGATGTTGACACAATGATCAGGGAGTTGGATCTAGGACGAAGAGTAAAAGAACCACAAAAACGAAAATATAGAAGCTTAAACATATGGCTGCAAAATATTTCACAAAGGTATGATGAATTCAAAAACGAAGGACGTGTCGTTAAATATTTGCGTGGCTGTTGTTACATTCAAATCTGAAGAAATCCACCCAAGACTCGATTTCTGCAATAAAATAGGTCTGAAGTTTTTCAGGAGATATGTAAGCCATTCAAAATTTCGTTCCACCTAAATTATTGCGTTATCAACTAAAAAATTTAATGTATGTTAATTTTCTTTTTTGTAATTTTCTCTTGGGTCAATTTATTTGGATGCATTCTCCGGAGCATCAATCGTCCATGGGTCAAATCTCATTTGGGTGAATATTCTTTGTGTGAACTAGCACCGGACCTAGCAGACCACGTCAAGTTTACACATAAACATTCAAAGTGGTTCAGAGTGACTTCCATACGGCAAACATCCCACCTAAAGTCAATTTCTTCCCAAACTCGATGCAGCATATCCGGCGTCACTTCTGCAACTTCAGTAGCGTGACTTCGTAAATCGATATGCTTTCAAGTGTAAACGCATCCGTAAGGTGCGCCAAACGGTAGGTTTTGAAATGTCAGTCTCTCGAGAAGCACGCCGCGTTGACTTCGAAGAACCGCGAACAAAGCTATCCCTCACTGCGTCAGCAGCACGTGGACGTCTTAAATTCTGGTATGGCTATCAGAACAACCAGTCATAACAAAAGACTTGTCACAAATTTTGTTCCTTCAAACCCAAACACACAGCGAGCACACTGTACACCTGTGAAAGCAGCCATTTTGAAATGAACGCTGCTAGCACTCGAGGTGATATAATTCTGTACTACAAAACTAAAACTTGATTATGTTCTGTTATCAAATGACGACCAATTATGTAAGTCTCCCCAATACATTTTCGTGAGCATTTAAAATTGTAAATTCCTTTTTGAATCACCCTGTATTTTTATTGATCACCTTTCTATTGTTCCTAGTTTCTACCACCCATTTAATCACTTCTTTTTTTAAAATTTAAGGGGCATGATGGGGCCGATAAGCTAATTACTATAAATGACAATTTATTACATGTGCCGTCTATGCTTATCCTTATTTAACAAATATATTGGTTATACAATATTTTGTTACATATTATATATTTATTTGAACGTTTTCGGCTCTATGGAGCCATCATCAGAAACAAGTAAGCCCATATGTATGGTGTGAGTACACTATATGTTGCCGTACAAGTAAACTAAATTAATGTTAAAATTAAAAGGCATGTTTCTATTTAAAAACAATAATTGTAAGGCAGAAATTACAATATGAATACAAGGCGGCTCTATGGGCCGTGATAAAATGTTACAATTGCTGTTACTGCAGCAGAAGATTTTCATATAGCCCGGGCATTAAAATTAGGTATTCCTCTCTTAAATGAGCACATTCCTAATTTATATAATCCGTTATTCAATCTGAACGCACACAGTACACGTGATGGGTTATCAACCTACCACTATTCTCCCCCCCCCCTTCCACCATCAGCTGTGACATAGTTTACGTAATTTTTGTACACGGAGCGCATCGACCAGTTGCTTTCTGTCTTCAGTGAACTAAAGAACACATCCTCACTCATCATAGTAAGTTGCAGTTCATACAGTTCTCAATCTAAGACACAGTCATTTACGTTTCTCTTATTAATTTTGTAAAAAATTTGCCCTTTTAACAATTAATAGTTCAAACTTTTAACTAATAAACAACTGTTCCGTGCGCTTACGTACATATAATCTCTACACGAGATGTTCTGTAACAGATTCATGTGAATTATTAAGATCTTGGCATTAATAGCATTGAGATATGTATATACTTTGTTCTGGAAACGAGCATCATTGAAAAATTTTTGAGTATAGATATTACATTTGATACTTTCTTCCCCACAGCTGTCGCCCCAGCTCCCACCAAATATGGAAAGCTACATAACTATCAAACTGGACGACTATTAATTCTGATCTTAACAATTTTAAAGCATTTTAGTTAATTTTATCATCAGCAATTGTAACATTTTATCACGGCCCATAGAGCCGCCTTGTATTTATATTGTAATTTCTGCCTTACAATTATTGTTTTTAAATAGAAACATGCCTTTTAATTTTAACATTAATTGAGTTTACTTGTACGGCAACATATAGTGTACTCACACCATACATATGGGCTTACTTGTTTCTGATGATGGCTCCATAGAGCCGAAAACGTTCAAATAAATATATAATATGTAACAAAATATTGTATAACCAATATATTTGTTAAATAAGGATAAGCATAGACGGCACATGTAATAAATTGTCATTTATACTTCTTTTTTAATCAACTTCCTTATACCTGCAGTTAAATGTATTGAAAATACGGAGGAAGAGATTGAAATAGAAGAGTTTGTTAGTAACTTATTCCGCCCGAAATCCTAGAAGCTGTACATTTCGTTAAAAAATGTTCCTTAAAAATTTACATTTGTTTCATTGTGCTACATATAAAAGTATGTTATAAAAGTATGGTATAAAATAGCCTACTTCATAATACGTTGCTATGGATTAATAATAGCCAAAATCTGTAACCAATATTTTTCTGGTAATTTTCGATTTTTGAAAAATAATTGGTGTCAACATGTGTAATTAACCATCCTGAGACCAAAAGTCACTTTTTTGAAATGTTTGTTTTATGTCTGTCTTTCTGTCTGTCTGAATGTTTGTTATCTTTTCACGCGATAATGGCCGAACCGATTTATATGAAAATTGTAATGTAAATTAAGTTTATCCTAACTTAGATTTTACGCTATATGGCATTCAAAATAATTTATTTAAAAGGGGGGTTATAAGGGGGCATGAAATATATAAATCGAAATATCTCGCTTATTATTGATTTTTATGGGAAAAAAAAAAAGATTTCCGATAAGTTTTATTCTGTGCACGATTGTGACAGGACTGATATTTAACGGGATATAGGAGTTTTAAAATACCAATGCGGTTTATCATTGCCACCTCAGACTAAAAGGCTGTAGTGAAATGAAAACAAATGACTTCGTCTATAAGGGGCCTTGCACAACAACAAATGGAAGCTATTCATTTAACACTATTTAATACGTATATAATTATTGTATGATGGGAATATATAAATGTTTATCAATATTAACATACAGAGAATGTTTGTGTTCGTATGAAGTAATCTCAGAAGTTACTTAACCGATTTGTATATTATTTCACCATTTCAAAGTGTGATCTCTAGATGAACATAATGCTATATGCTATTACGATATCTCCCGAGTGAATCGAGGAGTGGTAAGATTAAAATAGATTCTTACACACAGAAAACTTGATATCCTGTCGCAATATTATATTACTTGATTATTTAAACTTTATTTGATCCACATAAAATACTCTAATTTTATACACTTCAGTTTATTTTTGTCCACAGAACATAATAGTATTTTTTAAGAGTTTTGTCTTAAAGATGAGTATTTTCCCGGGACAAAAAATACAGCACATAGGCCTATGGAGTAAAAATTAGTATTTTATCGTTGAGCTCGCTGCAGCTGAGTTATTCAAAGTGTCACGAAATAGTGTTCCTGCACTCATAATTTATGGCTACCCATATTCGTTTCCTGTCTTTCTTAAAATAATATTTATGTACCAAATTCATTTTCATCTCAGAGAATTAACAACAATGAGAGTGTATTGATTTAGTATGCAGTAAGAGTGCGTTAGCTTAGCATTCCATTATTTTACAATCCAAATATTAACTATGCTCATTTTAATTGTGTTAAAATGGATAAAATAAATAAACTATGCAATTAATGCAGTGCAAAAAATGGGGTAATGAGCCGAACGGAATATTTGCGATGTTGTAAAAGTTGTTCCTCTTGAGATTCCATAGCTCCCAGAACCAATTGAAACCTTACTTATCGTAGTACATCCGTTATCAACACACTTTTAAATAATATAAAACAGTACAAC